>NC_028458.1:58609333-58697942 GCF_000263155.2 Setaria italica
GGAGGGGTTGAGGATAAGGTGGCGGTGGCGGACGGCTTTAGTACCGGGTGAGAGTTCCACCCGGTACTAAAGGGTTTAGTACCGGGTGATGCCTCCACCCGGTACTAAAGGGTGACCTTTAGTACCGGGTGGCGCCTCCAACCTTTAGTACCGGGTGGAGCCCCCCACCCAATACTAATGGGGCTCACGGGGGCTCATCGGGGGCTATCCGTTTATGCCTGGTACTAATGCTCACATTAATACTGGATCAAAATGCAACCAGTACTGAGCTTCGGGATGAATGCTCAGTTTTCCAGTAGTGGAAGATTCTCAAGATAGTAGGATTATCAGATAAACCTGCTGCCTAGATAAACGAGGTTAAGGTAAGCGGAAACAAACTGGACCATATACGGCCCGACGGTGCATGGCCTTATTGTGGGAAGAATTAAGCAGCTAAGGCCCCGTTTGTTCCTTTAGGAGTTCCTAAAATTCCTATCACATCGAATGTTTAGATACTAATTAGGAGTATTAAACATAGACTAATTATAAAATTAATTACACAGATAGAGACTAATTTGCGAGATAAATCTATTAAGCCTAATTAGTCCATGATTTGACAATGTGGTGCTACAGTAACATGTGCTAATGATGGATTAATTAGGCTTAATAGATTCGTCTCGGGAATTAGCCTCGATCTGTGTAATTAGTTTTATAATTAGCTCATGTTTGATTCTCCTAATTAGTCTTTGAATATTCGATGTGATATGAATTTTAATCGGACTAAAGGCCCGAATACCCCTAAGATTGCTTGGGTTGCATGGTCAGTTCGCCCGGCCGGCCTCATCATCGATCACTACCCAGTGCTGCCCAATTGCTCCATGACAACTAATGCATTGAGATTATTGAGAGGATCGGAGCTAGGACAAGTCGATCATATCGATGGAGCTGCCTGCTGAGCCCCCACTTACCTTGTTCACAAGCTGGTAGCAGCTAGGTTCCGATTCCAATGGGGCACTGCCAGTGCCAGCTATACAACTAACAAAAGCTAGCAGCTATATGTAGGAATGAGCAGTAAAGCTATACTATATCTAGCTGCAGTACGTACGTTATTTGTTTAGGGCCAGCCGGGTTAGTAGCTATAGCTAGTTAGGTACACACACAGTACACTCGACAGATCGACAACAATATGTAGTTAACCAGCAGCCGGCAACGACAATGACCTCCCGATCGAATCAATTCAAAACCGAGCCGGCGAGCCCGACCCGCTGCGTGCTGGAGGGCCTCGCCGACCAGACCTTTGCTTCAGGCCGCCGCCGTCGACCTTTGCTTCAGTGCTGCTTGCTTGCTCCTCAACTAGCTAGCTACTGCATGCAAGTCTGAAATTATATTTCCAGATGAGTGAGTACGTGAGCATGCTGTCTTGACGTCGCTCTTCGATCAGTTCCACCTGCTGGATTGCATTGCATTCCATTTCCATGGGTCGGCTAGCTGCAACACTAACCGGCCAGCCGGGGTCTTTTTGCAACAATATAGTTTTGCGTTGCTATATCTAAAACTCTATTCGCAACAACTCATTTTGCGTTGCTAGCTATATCATAGACTCTTTTGCAACACACGATAGTACTAATAGCAACAATTTATACTCGTTGCGACGTGGACATCTATTTGCAACCATTACAACTAGCGTTGCAATAACGTCGCCGTAATTACAATGCAAACATATTCGTTGCGATATATACACCTTATTGCAACCAACAAAAATTAAATCGCAACACCACACAATTGGTGACAACATGTCCCCTTATCTCAACTAAAATCGACTACTGTTGCAATAACCACTATGTATTGTAACGAAAATCAACTGATGCAAAAAAAACCGTGGCATTAGCCACAGAACCTTGTTGTGTACAGTAGAGTCGCGAAAACCAGATCGTGGAGCGCGATTTCAGTGGGCACTACCTAGCTTAACTATTCTTTTTCTTCAACTCCCCACGCACACAGACACAGCTGTGTAGTATACTTGTGTGCGTCCCGCTACCTAGCTAGTATCTGCTAGTACATTGCATTGGTCCCTCAAAATGTAAAGTTGTTATTCTGCTGCTGCTTTATAATTATGTAATATAAAAATATAGCAGTTGCATGTACAAGACCGGCCTGCCGTGATGATATGATGTTACACTTGATTGTAATTACATTGGCGGGAGTATTTTTTTAAGAAAAAAAAGGGATGCTGATCGATGCTGCACCTAAAAAATGACTCTGGCAAAACGACTTTGCCTATGGTTATGGATACAAAATAATTTTCAGAGGACCTTTAATTTATATCACGGCCGGCCGGTGAAACAGTTGTTAATTGTATGTAATGGCAAGATCGAATTATTCTGTTTTGACACATCTACATGCCCAAACTGGATTGCTTTTGAGAAGGTGAAACTAAAGCTGTCATTTTTTAAAAAAAAATTGAAACAGGTGACAAGGAAGTTGAAAGTTGAAGGGGCAAATAAAAGACGAGTCATCGTCGGTAGGCTAGGGTGGGCATACATAATATCTGCACTGGGGGCGGGGCGGGCAGGTGGTGGAGATCCGTCAGTAATCATATCGACGAACAGCAGAGGTAGCTGATCTGATGGAGGAGAAATTTTAATTATTGAAGATGGAAACAATACAAGCAGCCTGTGTCGTCCTAGTACATAGGAGTACGTCTGTGCAGCATCACATGCACAGGAGAATGAAATGAAAGATGAGATGGATGGAGATGGAACGACGAAGCAGCTGTGGATCGGTTATATGGACGATGCATGGCAGAGATCCGATCAGATCATGCAGGACGGAGCAGGAGCAGGAGCAGGTGGAGAGCTACTCCGATCCATGCATCTATCGTCTATCACTGCTGCGTGCAGTGCAGTGTCAGCAGTAGTAGTGTGGGCGTGGTATGCAAGCCATGTCGACAGATACACACGGCTAGCTAGCTGCTTTCGCTTCGGCGGCGTCGGCATGTGGCCTGGCCGGGGAAGCCAACAAAACCCTAGGCTTCACGGGCTGCGTGTACAAAATAAGGGGCTCCTTTCCAGCTGCCTGCCTGCCTCATGGAGTGGAGCCTATCCATGGTCGATAATAATCATGCACAGTTCCGTAAAAACTAAATTGAAATAGAGTTAATTACCATTCAATATAATTCATCACCAGATGCCTGCTAGTAGCATAGTAGTGCAGTCTGCAGGTAGGAAGGTGGTAGTGGTTAATACATATAACAACAAGCTAAGCTGTCTAGTTAAGCTGATCGACAAGATTGATCAACGTGCACACACGCTAGGCAGGCATCATCATCGCAAGATGGGAAAAGTACGCGGTAGCTGATGCATGGCTATAATATAAGCTAGCTAGCTGTTGAATGCACAACTCTGAAACCACTGCTAGCGATAGGCTGGGGTGCCTGTTAACCTTAGCTTTACATATAGTCTCGCATCAGAATTATGTCGATCCATGAGCATAATATCATGCATGCATGCAGCCAAGGGTCGTAGGACGGAGGTGCCATGCATGTTTTAGATTGAATAAAGAAACAAGGAGAGGAGGAGGAGCAAAATTGCTTGCCGTAGTCAGCTGTACTACATATATATATATCATTATATTAATAACTGCATGCATGCACAGTAATTAGTAATCCTATAAATAATTAAATATAATGTGTCAAATTAAGTTAATTCATGCATGAGAAATATCTCGTGGGAAGAAGACATGGTAGCTGTAGCTGCTGTAACAAATATCTTGTGGGTACAGGCAGCAGCAATGCATGCAGAAATACTATGTATCCGTGCAACGCGGCGACAAGCATCTTCATTCATTCATTCAGAAATAATATATAGGGCACGTATACGTGACGTACACACGAATACATACATATATAGCAGACGCATCCGTACGTCGTCCATATATATGTGACGTTGTATAGATGGATCACAAACTGAAACTGCTACTCATCGATCGCTAGCTTATTCAACCAACCAACCAAACCATTGACGACGACGGATCATAATTAAGTAGCTATATACTAGGTAGATCGATCGATTCAGAAGCACTGGAATCCGTTGGGTACGCGCCTGCCGCAGTAGTTCACGAGGAGGCTCAGGTTGATGGGCAGGTTGATGGTGATGCCCAGCACGTTGGCGCGCAGGGCCGTGCACAGGCACACCGCCGCCTCAAGGTCCGCCAGGCCCTGGATCAGCGTGCAGCACGGCGTCCGCGGCGGCGTCCCGAGGGTCACGTTGATCAGCCCCTGTAGCACGTTGGCGCACACACCAAGCTTCAGGGCATCGATGGGGCACCTACGACCTTGGCCTCCGCCTCCTCCGCTGCCGCCGCCGCCGGTGCCGCCCCCTCCGCTCCCGCCCCCGCCGGTGCCGCCGCCTCCGGTGCCTCCCCCGCCGGTGCCGCCGCCTCCGGTGCCGCCCCCGCCGGTGCCGCCCCCTCCGGTGCCGCCCCCTCCGGTGCCGCCGCCTCCGGTGCCGCCCCCTCCGCTCCCGCCCCCGCCGGTGCCGCCCCTCCGCTTCCGCTGCCGCCTCCACCACCAGAGGATCCTCCGCCGCCTCCCCCACCGCTCCCACCCCCGCCGGTGCCGCCCCCACCGCCTCCGCTGCCGCCTCCACCACCACCACCACCGCCACCGCCGCCTGGGCTAGGACAGGTGCCGCACTTGCAGCCGCAGGCGTCGGCGAAGGCGAAGAAGAGGAGGTTGAGGGCCAGGAGCGTGGCGACCACGGAGGCTTTCTTCGCCGCCATGCTGGCTTGCGGGCTAGCTAGTGCTTCTGCTATCTCTGTGCCGCACTAGTGGTGCTGGAACCCTGTGGAGTCTGGGGGTCCTATTTATAGGCGGCCGGGCGGGTCGGCCGGGGAGCAAGAGCAATTTGTTTTGCCGCTCATCAGATTAATAAAATAAAATAAAGCATGCATGCGGACATGCGGTGGAGTGGAGTACAGTACGTACTAGATCTGATGCATGGCCGCCGGATCATGCATCCATCTGTACGTACGTACGGACGTATGAATGTATGTATTATACTGCATACACACACACGTATACCGCAGTAGGAATGGCGGGGTGCAGTCCAGCTAGTAGGGTAGGGTAGGGGTGTCAGCTACCGCCTTGCATTGCATGGAGCGGCATGTGCATGGCGTGACCCACTTGAACTCGACCTCTCTAACCAACCAAGTAAGCGAATATGCATGCATGCAGTAGGTGTATAGTGCAGTGCCTTTGGAAAGACGGCTGTACTGTGTACATGCTGCTGCTTGTTCGGTTGCCTCCACTCCAATAATGATAATGATCCTCCCATGCAATCATTATTGTTAATTTGTACTACCAATGCAAGCTACAGTACAAGCATCTGGCTGCAAACTAAACTTTCCAGATACATGACTCCATCTGCACTGTATCCATCCCACGAGCTGCACAGTGTGGGGCTGCCGTGTGTGCCATGTGATAGATTGCTAGGGATCGGAAACGTCCAACCCTATTAATTAACAAGAAAAAAAATATGATATAATAACCAGCAGGCCAGTGCAACCACCAATGTGCACGTCCTCGCCCTAACATAGCTACACGTACGTAGTAACGCATGCATGCAGCAGCTAGCTGCCTTTACTATACTATACTAAATTCTTGGTGCCATCTTCAATTCACTTCACATACATATGCATGCATGCACGCACGCCACCCTACACTCCGGTCCGTATGCTACGACATGGTATGGTATGGTATCTTTTTTACAGGTTTTTCTACCGCACTTCTCCCACCATGTCCATTTGTACTGAAACGCAGAATTGTTCGGACCTACTTTTCAAAGCAGCGCTATTTCAGTATCTGTACAGAAGCGGTCACGGTTCCAAACATGGCCTATCGCAGCTCGACATCCTGTACCCTGCAGATCCATCGAGATAGACGTATGTACGATGCACTGTTCCTGGGGAAAACACTTGCCAAGGTTTTACATGCATGCAGATGCACGCACGCGCCTGCAAATTGGAAACTTCACACACGCACACCCATGCTCTTTATTTTTTAGTAGTAGTATACTAGCTCCGTTCCATTCATTCTTAAATATAGTATACGAGACAATTGATTTTTTTATTTTCCTTGTAAATATTCATATAAATTGATAAATATAAATATGAAGTGCATTTAATTGATAAATGTAGATGTAAGCTGTTAGCTGCATCAAGATAGGGTCGCGTCTCATGCGGATCGTGGAGGCATGGCATGCACCAGTTAGCGGTTGTGCATGTGGATCGTGCGGCGTGTGCGTGAGACTTGGACTACCACGACGTTGATCGACGGGTGCGTCACGTCATCGCCTGGGTCTGTAAGATCATGTAATCGTTTGTTTGTTCAATGAGTCGAAATACAGAAAGTCAAAATAGGACGTTCGTCGCCGCAAGAGCTTGTGTTCGTGTGTGTCCACTTCAAACTAGCTACCTTCTCTGTGTGCTTCTTCTCTGTCACGTGAGTTTGTGTGCTTGTACGAGCTGCTGATCCTGAGTGGATCCAACGTCATGGTCCATGGCAGACGACGCCGGTGGAAGAGGGAGGCAGCGCAGCTTCCAACTACCGATGATGCTTAGCAAACAAAGCGGACGGGAAAGGCCCGGGAGCTCAAACATGATATGCCTGGTCAATAATATTTGATCCTTCTTTGAGACTAAGTTGGGTGCATGCGAAGGTGACCCATGCCGCATCCCGCACC
This sequence comes from Setaria italica, assembly GCF_000263155.2. Lineage (NCBI taxonomy): Eukaryota > Viridiplantae > Streptophyta > Magnoliopsida > Poales > Poaceae > Setaria > Setaria italica. Next base: position 58,616,053 of record NC_028458.1, read on the forward strand.
AGTGGTCTAGTGGTAGAATAGTACCCTGCCACGGTACAGACCCGGGTTCGATTCCCGGCTGGTGCACGATAGTTAGTTTCTTTTTTGGGTTGGTATATTTTTGTTTTCCTTTTGAATGTCGTGATTTGTGGCTGCTCTGATGCATGACGAACAGCCTGCCCTTTTTCCTTATGCATTGCTTTGGTAATTACTCAAGTATCTAGGCGTATTGGAAGCTGCAATATATAAATCATAATACTCCACTAATCTAGTGTCCCTATCGCCATCATTCATCTTTGATGCACCTCCCTACACGCAGGTCTCGGTAATCTATAGAATTGCTGCTCAATACATGTGCTACTCGTTGATATGTGTAATATACTTAGTACGTATAATTGAATTTCACGATATAGCTTTATTAAATACTCAAAACATACCTTGTATAATAATAAGCAGCCGAGGAAGCAGTGTCCCCACATGCAGGTAATGTTGGGATGTGTGCATTGGCCGTGCCTGTGGTATGAAAAGGACAGTTTCTCTTCCAATTCTTTACTTCCGTCAGTGGACAAGAGTATTACTATTGCTTTTAGAGTTCCAACAAAGAGTATTACTATTGTTTACGAGGAATCAATCCCATTTGCCAACCCCAATCAATCCTTTTTTTTCCCTCTGACTCGGTCGGAAAAAAAAACATCAACTCCAAAAGAGAGGAGGAGAAAAGCAGCTGCTGCAGTAGAGGCAGTAGCTGACAGCTGAGCGAGGCAGACAGACAGTGTTGAGAGAGTAGAAGGGGAGGGAGGAAGATTCTCTTTCGAAAGGATATGACTAAAGAGCGGGAGTTGGTCGCTTCATAAAAAATCCTCTACAATTTATCTATAATATTAATTGATCACTAATAATATATTTCACAACACTTCCCCTTAATCAATTAGTTCCTTATAGATAATGTTAATGATTCAATGGAATCACTATTTATCATTTTGTGAAGTCGAACATGTTTAAGTGATGGTTTAGAATGATATATAGAAATTACCATTAGAGCCTATTTTGATGACTCACATGAAAACTTTATTATCAATATCAGTCTATGATCTGGCAATATGAAGATTAATAAGCCAGTATCTTGGTATCCCACTTTGTCATGTCTTGAAATTAATAAAGATCTTTTAGTACCATTTAGATATCTGTATATATCCGTTTTTGGACTCCCACCAGTATGGTGTTGCTGGAGTTGCACTAATTTGCACTATAGCAATGTGTTTACAAATGCAGTATCAGACCTGTTGCATTTTGTATAATACATGAGTACTTTTGTTGGCACTAAGTTTACCATCCCATGGTCTAAATGGATATTGATCCATCTTTAGGGACTAAATGACCATAAGTATTGATGGATATGCTTGTCCAATATTATTTGAATATTGTTACACATATCAATTGAATATTGATAAACTGATATATATATATATATATATATATATATATATATATATATATAATGATTGCTTGTTTGTTTGTGTAGTTAGATGATGGAAAATTCAATTTAGGATTTATTTGTGAACACACATATGCAATCATTATAATTGGAATAATCCTTCTACGGAAGATACTCACTTAGTCAGTTGTACCACAACCAACTTGATTGTTTCAAGTCATGGAGTGACTTGAGTAATACACAATATATGTTGCGAATTCAATTTGGATTTAGAATGTGAGGTCCATCGAGGACTTGTATATCCATATCTATCAAAGTTATTTGATCTGCCAATGATTAAATATGAGAACATAATTTTCACATATACCATGAGGGTATGTTGCTTGGTCTCTGCGTGAAACCATTGCTTCAATATCTCATTATCTCACCACCTTACTTTCATAAAGAATGCATTTGTGAGAAGATGGTAATACTGTGGTAAATACCTCTCACCAGTGAACGAGGGAAATTCTCCATAATTACCACCTATGCTTTGACCCAATTTTAGTGTTGATACACTCTACCTAGGACTTTTGGTCTGGATCCAGTTTAAGGTATATAGCAATTTTGATGAGCATATGTCGACAATTTGTAATCTTTGTATAATTAATTCAATGGAACCAATATAGCATGTGAAAAATTAACCCTTTTGAACTCTTATCTCATTTTTCACAATGATAGAGTTAGGTGTTCCAATGACCCGTGCATAAATTTATGTGCACATGTACTAGGCTTTTGAATGCTGAACATTCATAGGATTTGGATTTTGAATACCATAAAGTGTCTAACAACATGCATATTGTTGATTTGCATTTACTATCGTGGCGGATGTCTCCCCCTATTTTTGCGGATGCTTGTAATAAGCTATATCCCTAGTGACCATACTTCCCCCCTTTTATTTTAATTTGGGAGTTGAGTGATTTTTTTAGACATGTTCACTCTTTCTGGCACATTAATTGTAGTAATTGGATAAGATGACCCTTTTGATAAGTAAATGCATTTAGCAGGCTATTTGTAATGTGTTACAAATAAAAGTGTTATGAACTATGGTTCAAATATTCTTTGTGTAACATTCATTTTGGATTCATGACATTCTATGTGTGGTATTAATCTCTCCCTAATGCCTGAAATTATCCTCAAAGTGTGATCAACATACGGGCTGTGTATAAATCCCCAAAAGAGACCTAAGATATTATATGAATGACGGAGAATAATACCTTGTGTGGGTTCCTAATGGCCATGATGTATGCTGAGGTGGTGATATCGGTATGTGCAAAATATATCCGACACGCAGATGGGAAATATTTGGCTGTGGCCAAGTTCCCACGTACTAAGAGGGAGCTGTATGATTGCAGTTTTATGAATTTAGATTATGCGGTGTGTAAATCCGCACATTACCAACTTGATGTTGATAAATTAAATTCTATTTGGATGGTCATACAAATGAGATAGCTTGATAAGAGATTTAATTAAGCCATAATTGGTATGAACATAGGGACTTAATGATTTAGTTACCAAAACCAAATAATTACATATGAATGGATTTGATCCTGTATCGAGGAAAATTTGCTCTAAGTTGAAAAATTCGAGCAATTAATTTGGTAAAAATTGTGGTGCCTTATGACCACTAAGGGGCACATTTGGGACTATTTGCAAATGCATTCATGAGCACTTTAGAGTGCCTAGATAGCCCATAAATGGCTGAATATGGCCAAGTTATATTGAATGCGTTCAAGAAACTTAGTGGCTTATTATTTGAAATTTTAAGGTGAGAGGGTATTAAAATTATTTCCCTTGTGTCACATGTGGTGCACAAAATCTGAGGATTTTGGGAATGTATGCTATGAAATAGAATTGATAATATTTTTTCTTGTCATCCATGAGTTAGAATGACCACGGCTATCATGCCAATTCTTGATATAACTAAAATTGAAAAAATCATTTTATACGCAACATGTCATACAGGATTGATGTATGTACATATAAAATATCACAGATGATATGAAAGGAATTTTATGAATATTGAATTTCCATGTCCATTGTACCAAGTTGAGATGTCATGAAAACATATTGGGGTATTTGTAGAATACATAAGTGTATCTACGATTAATATTTGAATACCCGTAAGGAGAGTATATATCTCCCATGATTGTGATAGTGGTGATCCAGTTAATGAAATTCCTTTTCTTTCTGGTTGAATCCCAAATAAATATCATGTACGAGATATACGATATTAATGGTGGACAATATACTACACATAGTAGTATAATATTGCACTAATGATAATTCTAGGATAATATGGAGACTTTTAGAGATCCCATTTGTTGAAATGAGTTTTAAATTTATCCCCATGAATTCGCTTACCTCCAAAGAAGTGGAGGTATTTTTGAACCAAATATTTTATTTGGAAATAATGTGTACATGAAATGTACAATCACACTTTAGATTTATCATTATGGTTACTTTTATGAAAAGTGATATTTTATGTTTGAGATCAATTGTGTTGTAAATTTCATGAACTGAAAGTTCTATTCTTTGTTGATAGCTTTATTGAGAGTTCAAAGAATAAATGTATCTTGCTCCTTTGGATACTCAAACTTGTAAAATTTGAATGGAGAAAATATAGTAACATGCAAAGGTGCATGTGCGGTAATGCTGATAATGGATTGGATACTTTGATTAGGGTGGAACAATGATGACATGGGTGCTATAAGTCTCCCGATGATATTGTTGATATCAAGTGCCCATACTGGAGAGTAAATCCCATCCAATGAGAATTCAGAAAATTATATGTTGGAAACATTAGTCATATCCTACATGAGTTGATCATGTACTTTAATGAATTTACTCGAGGAGTAAATTATATAGCATAAAATATTATTGTTGTGCAAAATTTATTTAATCAAATTGATACTTGATTATAAGTGGACTATTCTATAATTTACAAGTGGCAAAATTCATTGCACATGTTCTGGACTTCACTCTTGTGAGAATAGATGATCTGATGATCATTGCCAAAACATAGTCTTTGTATATATGTGATAGGAGATAGTCACCAAAATTTGTTGCACTTTTTTTGCTATTTATTTAAGCAAAAGTTGATGCCTAAATTTTGAATTTAAGATGAGTCTTGAATTATTCTATGTAAAATTTTGTACATTCAAATGTGACTGAATTACAAGAAGTGTCAACCTCATCTTTCATAGATGATGAAATCGCTGCTATTATCAAGTGTGACTCGATCATCATGTACTAGTGAGTTAACACATCAAAAGATAAGCACCATAATGGTGTAAACTTTGAAGTAGCGGATAAGGAACTCGTTGCTATAGGCATAACTTGTGTGATTGTAATAAATACCTTAGACTCCACTCATATGTGTTACACTAGTAATATTAGGAGGTCATTTGGAGAGTAATCACGATGTTGGTGTTATAATTATGCAAAAACAATGAAGGCAAGATAATTCTTGCAAGAAAAATTAAGGTATATGTCAATGGGCAATGCAACTGGTGTAGCATTATTTATACTCCTGTGGGAATAAATGACTTGATAGTCATATTAAATTCAAAATTTTCATTGTATGAAATTTTGGATATACACGTTGATGGTAATCATCATAAGTTGTAGACCTTTCAGTGATGAGCAAATTTGCTGCCTAAAAGCACAGTCTTTGGGCAAATAAATTCTTAGATAAGAACTTATAGCAGCTAGTGTCTAGGTCGCATCACTTTATGTTGTTCCAAAATGATATTTGTATGATTAAATTATAATTTTGCATCATCTTCTACATGATGTAGAATATTAATTATGTATTTAAGTATGCGAACAATAAATTGCATATGTAAAGATTGTTCTAAAACCAATAAAAGATCTGCGGATCATGATGATGCTTAATTACTGCAGTAAATTTGGCATCCTTATTACATGGGTGCTAATACCTGATGGTATATCTGACAGTGTGCGTGACAACACATATTTACATAACAATCTAGGGATTAAAAAAGAACATGTAGAATAGAATATTTTAAACATGTAAATGAACAGAAGCCTGGAGGCTTTATTCAAATTTTGAGCAGGCAAATCAAGTTAGCCTGAAATGTGTAAGGCAGTTTGCTTAGCTTCGACCAGCCCTGCGGGTGCTGGACCCCATGGCGTTGCAAGGCCACTTTCAGCCGTTCAAGACATGGAGGAGAAACCCAGTGCCGCTAGGCTCCACGTGTTGCGCCACGGCCGCGACGCGGCCAAGTTGGCTGGGTGCCATGGGCCCTACTGCCTTGACCACGACTGGGTCTACCGCTGCAGATGCACTATCGGAGGACGTGAACCCCCACCGGACATGCAGGCAAGCGGGCACCGCTGCCACATGCATGTGGGTAGAGCCAGCCGTGGTGTACTCTACCGCTGCCGATAGTGGTCGCGGCAAGTGCTATGCAATTTGATCAAAAATCTGCATGATCGCTGGAAACTAGAGCCTCCGCCCTGGCCATGCGGCAGAAGAACAAGAAGCACGCAGACCAAGGGTTCGGTGCAGAGAAAATTAAAGAACTCTAGTTCTATGAAGAACACATCAACAATAATGGTAACAACATCATGAATGCGTACGATTTTGATGTCTGGATTCTTTTTCTCACTCCTTCATGTTTCTGCAGTTCGGTAAAAAATTTGTCTGTAACGATGATGGTCGTGCAGCATTGTTCCTTCATCTTCACGTGGAAGACGCTGACGATAGAGATCAGCGTATTGCTGGTAGGTAGTGCGCAGAAATTTCTTATGTTGTTGCCAACGTCGCAGTGGTCGATTAGCTTTAGATGGAGAGCAAAGTGACTGATAACGTGTTGAGAGTAGAAAGAGAGACCGAAAGAATGAATATGAGAATTCTCTTCATTCATCGAATGAATGGTCTGGTTACATATTTATAAAAGGATAAAGACATGCCAAAATAAATAAATGGTCTGGTTACATATTTATAAAGGGATAAAAATATGCCAAAACATATCATATTCCTTGGAAGTTGATCCCTTCGTGAAAAGGTCCACGTCCTTTAATTGACCACTAATAATGACAGCCCGGCAGAACCACCACAGATGGATCGACCAAGAAAATGAAATGAAATCTGCTCTGGTCAGGGTTGGACTTGGAGGGGGGAAAAACAAAAACATCCCTGGAAACACAAGAAAAAGAGGCCGCAGAAAGGAGGAGGAGGAGACCAGAGACCAACCAAGGGTAGCACAGCACAGCAGGGAGGAGCACTAGCAGCTGACCTGCTGCTCCCCTCCCCCTTCCCCTCCCCCTTCCCCTCCCTCTCCCTCCCCCTTGCAGGCAGAAGCAGGAGGCAGCAGCTGCAGCTGCAGCTGTACGCTCTCCTTCCCATCAATCTCATTTCTTTTCATTCCTGTAGCCAATCCAATCCAATCCATGCTATTTACCTCTCCAATTATTTCTTGGTGCCTCCCTGATTTCTCAACTTGGTTTTTAGTCGCAGCACATAGATACCTATTATATATATATGGCGGCCGTCATGGATTTGGATCTCAACTGCCCGCCGCCGCCGCCGGAGCCCGCCGCCCAGGACGACCTCAGGTGCTCAACTCTCCGCCAACAACTCTTCTTCCGCGATCAGGTCTCTTCCCCTCACTAGCACATGATTTTTTTTTTACTCTTTCCTTGTTGGGTGCAAAACAGAGGGAGGGGGGTCAAGACAAAAGGCTAGTAGTAATTACTTTGCTGAGCGACGGCGTCGGTCGGTGTTTGTTGCAGGTCAAGGACTTGCACAGCCTGTATTGGTCTAGGAACAATCTCATGGATGTGCCGCCCTTCCGGAACCACTCCTCCGATGCTCTGCCGTATGCTCACCATCCTTCTCACATGGTCAGATCACGCAAAGATTTCTTTTTTACTAGTATTCATTTGCTACCCAAGTCGATCCAAATTTGTGATAGCAGATGAGGTTTTGCCGTTGCAGGTGGATTTGGGTGCCACACACAATCCAGGTGTTTTCCGCCATTGTCATGACCTAGGCAACCAAGCCCCCCGATGCCGCGACGAGATCACATGGGAGAATTTGGATGTCAAGGGTTCCATTCTAAGAAAACCTAACCCTTGTAGTGCGCAGGGGAGGTCCACTCACCACCGTCTCATCGATTTAGAGAAACCGGCAGCATTGGATGACGATGTGGAGATTGTTTCTTCCACAGCCTTCACCAGCTACGCTAACCACAATGTTGGTCTTTTCAATAATTCACAATCTCTCCCACTTGAAAGCTCTCCATTGGTGCGCGATCGATTATGCAGTGCTCCGTATATTACTTCTGGTCAGTCTCCTTATCCTTGCCCTGCTTAAGAGTATTGTACTTTTTAGTCGATGACATACTATCTTCTCTTCATACGTGTCCAATGTCTGAGTGCTCTTGCAACGGTACCGCCAGGATTCATATAATTATTATCTACTGATGTATGTACATGAAAAACAATTTCCACTGAAACTTAGAAACCCAGAAAAATAATTTTGCAACACTAGTGTAGGCTAGATAGTTCTATGCAGCGGCACTGGATTCTTTCCTTTCTCCTGACTTGCCAACGATTAGCATGTTTTCTGCTTCTGCCCATTCTAACACCTGCAAGTATTAATCAGAACTTTGATATGCAATGGATAATTATTCTCCAAACAGTTCTGTTTATATTTGGAATAGAGTAAACCACAACCATAATGCCTGGGGTTTGTCTCTACTTTGTCATATCATAAACATGGGAATGGTGTCTGTCATGGCTAAATGTCAGATGTTTACAGACGATTTCCCAATTAAAACTTCAGTACAGAGATTCAAATATTTCAATGGCAGAATTGTAGCTTTATTATAATGATTTTCTTTATTCGTGAAGCAATATTGATTTGTTTGTCTCCCTAAAAGGAGCCTGCCATCAATTTCTTAACTCTTAGTAAGTTGCCCTATGCTATTAATCGAATTGGTCGTTGCAAGAATTTGTTTCTGCGCTCTCAGCTTCTTCGCACGCACTGTGTATTGTTCATTGTTCGCTAGGGTTGATGGTGTGAGCTTCTCATGAGGTATTTGATTGACTCTTCAAATCTTATGTATTTCAGGTTTAGCTGGTTCTAGTGATTCTCCAGACAGTTCTCCACCTGTGAGAGCAAAGGATGGTGTTTCTGGACGCATGTGTATCGACCTGAATGTAGCCCAGGAAGATGATTCTAATATTTGCCCTGAACCCTCCATAGCGTCGTGTTCTCTTGTGGCCAGTTCCGCTACAAGACACTCTGGAGATTTTAGCAACAACTCAAGAAAAACATTCCTCAAAGGAAGTGAATCTAGCATCGGATCATCAAAGGGATCCTCCGTAACAGTTGTTACAACTATCTCTCCTCCATATAGCTCAATGGAAGTGATGGCTGCAGGTGTATTTCGTGATACCACTCAGAGCCACAAGCCTCTCCTAGTGGAAGCTTCAAAATGCAGTCCAATTCCCATAAGAAATATCCATCATCAACATGCAGAACATACGATTTCTGGATTGGATTCTCAGGGTTGGATGGAAATACCGCGGACAGTATCCTCAGTCTTATCCAATGGTGAAAATAATTCTTCTTTAGGTTTACCTAAGTTAGGAGGCAGCCAAGCAACCAATTTAATGGGACAACCGGCTATTGCTGTGCATAGGGAGCTCCAAGAGGAGAATATAACAGTAATATCCGATGATGCAGTGGAAGACTTTGACTTAAACGTAACGGTTGAGATCATTGATTTTCCATCAAAGGTAACAACTGCCTGTGCCAGAAGCAAACCTGTAAATAATGATAGAAGTGAAGAGAACTCATCCAACCAATATGCTACTCAGAATGAGGTTAGACAAAATGTTCCTTCTGTTGAATGTGCAACTATTAGAGACCAGCACATGGTTGAGAGTAGGGCCGGTGAGGATGTACAGTCTCCAAGATGTGGGATCACAACTGACAGGTGTGTCTTTATCCCGGAAGGTCGTGACTATGCTAGTCCAAGGTTGAGATCATCAAATATTGGAGTATCGCTTCCGCCTGAAGCTGTCAGCATTCATGACGCGGAGGTGGGAGAGGATGAGAAAAATGCTGCTATGGCAGCTGATACACTTGTTTCCATATTCACGGCGAATTCTGCATGGATGACAGACAGCCATGGAAGCAACAGCCAAACAGATGGTGGGGATGGAAGACATGAACCCGCACCTTCGATGAATTCCTTCGAAGAGAGCATACTGGGCCTGGAGGATATGATGAGAGACGATGGGGAATCAATCGGAGTGAGACCACCTGATAAGGATGGTGTTTCCTGCGGGATTAAGCTGAAGAGAGGGAGGGGGCTGAGAGATTTCCAAAGGGAGATCTTGCCCGGGCTTGTGTCTCTGGCAAGGCACGAGATATGTGACGACTTGCATGCCATAGGGTACGAGATGAGAAAAACCCGGCCGAGAAGAAGCTTCGGTGATGGGGGTACTCCTCCAACGCGAACAAGATTGTCAAGGCGTTGTTCTACAGCATGGAACCGCGATGTGTAGCGCAAAGGAAGTGGAGTTTGAAGAGGGACAAGCACACCTAGCTAGCGTTGTGAATATTTGCTGCATATGTAGTAAGCAGAGGCGGCCGGAAAGCAGTTAAAGGTGGTGAATCAGTAGGCATTTGATTGGAGAGATTTGTTTTGACTAATCTGCAAGCTTGAAGACAGTAGATGTATGAATTAGGAGCTGCACTGCACGTTTGAATTTGAATGTGGTAGCTAGAGCTGGCCTCTTTCTTTCTTTTTTTTCCTGTCATGTACTCCACTAGTGTAGAACAAAATAAAATAGAGGTGGTGGATGTGCATTCGAATGCGATGAATGGCTTATATAGAATAGATATATAATACAAAGCAGGTTGGGTTCCTGTCATATGTGCTTAATTCAAATAACCTAGCTAGCGCAGATGTGTTTTCTTGTTCTTGTCATTTATTTTAGAGGATGTTCTTGTCATTTATTGGTAGTGAAAGACCGAGCAGCAGTGACGATGTATGTCAGCAGCAGGTTAGCGATCTGTTTGCCACTGGGCCTGGGCCTTGACGTCTGGTCCTTGTGCTGTCTATTTCCTTGCTTATTTGGAATTCGATCGGATTCATCATCCTTAGCTTTGCAGGGGGAAAAAATTGTCCTGAAAAACAACACGTGAGTATATACTGACGTTTAGAAATCATCATCCTTTTCCTTTCAATTCAACTGACAGTTTAGCTTAAGCTAGCTCGGCCGACCACGAGCATCCTTTTCCTTTCAATTCATTCTCCGTTTGGATTGCTAATGTCATCACGTTTAAATATCTCCAGATATCCTCATTCACCAAGACACTGCAGCTGAGAACGGACTCTGCTAATGACAGAGTGGCTTGGATTGAAGCCCTTGTTTCTGCGCGTGCTGAATATTCTCCCTGCGGGGGTTTATTATGTGATCAGAATGATGTATCATTTCCTACAGAGAGGCTTAGAGATCGCATGCATGCACAAGGCCTTGATGAAGAGATTATTAAAGACTGAACAGAATATTTAAGCTTTCTTGGCAGTCAACAACAGCTTGAGGTAACGTTCTTGCGGGATATGCCCGTGAATGTGTTAGCAAACCCATGTTATCCCACTCCTTTTGTGATTGATCAACTGATAGATTAATATTGATTGCCATAGGCATTTGGTGCCCAATTTGCCCCTTTAAGTTTTATGTAAACCTGATGAACATTGCTTGTTCAGAAGTTAAACTGCTAAAAAAACGTTAACCACGTGCAAAAAAGAGAAAAGAACTACTTGGACTTTTTGAATTTCCTTCTAGAAAGGACAAGGCATAGTAAGTGATTTCAAGTCTGCGAGATAAATTCTAACTAAATTTTAGGCAGTATGAAGACCTTTTGGGTTCTATGAGGATTTTGAGTAACATATCTATATTTCTTTCCTTTCGGCCACGTTCTCATTGCAGAACAATCAACCAATTGGAAACTGACTGCTACGAAAATTGTGTCTTAGTGTGCACATTCACCTTCTTGGCTATTGCATTTTTTCATGGCTTCATGCTGATCTATAGTGCTTTTCAGGTACTAAATGCAGATGATACTGCTAATGTGAGTGTGCTCCATCCGCACTTGATGAAATCGGAGTATTCCTGCTCTGGACATGGAAAATGTAGTGGTACTTCATTTTTAAAAATTCTCTTCTTTCTCATGTTGGTTGATCTTGCTTTATTATTCTATAAAACATTTTCTTAATTGAAATTAATTTTGTCAAAAAAATAAGCATGCTTGCTGCTCTTTTGTATTTTCTGGTCTGTTTTGTTGAGTCCTATTATGTGCGCTAACTGTTAGCTTTTCATCAGAGTACAGCAATACAGAATCTTCTGATGATGTTGGGCAACAGGAATTAGATGAGTTGTCGGATGACGACGATTGTCATTTCTATGATACAAGGCAAAGTTTCGGTGGTTCGGCTGCATGTCCTGACTTGAAGATGAAAAGTTCAAATTCTGGCAAGGATTACTGCCTGTCTGTTGATAATTTTGTGAAACCAAAGGTTGATATGGGAAACAGCAAGTGTTTGTTGCTGTCTTTCAAGCGTCGCACAAAGTTGCCCGAGCCAGTTGAGAAGGAAAAGGGTGTTGGCCTTTGGTCCATGATCAAGGACAATATAGGAAAAGATCTTACACGAGTATGTCTGCCTGTTTACTTTAATGAACCATTATCATCTCTACAAAAATGCTTTGAAGAATTGGAATGTTCTTATTTGTTAGATCGTGCATATGAATGTGGGCTAAAGGTCTCCGGGTATGCTTCCTCAGATGGACGCCCCTGCAAACCTTTCAATCCATTGTTAGGAGAAACCTATGAAGCTGATTACCCTGAAAATGGAATCCGGTTCTTCTCTGAAAAGGTCGATTCCTTTTCTTCTTGTAGGAACTAATCAAAATTCAAAAGTCAGCCCTCTTTTCTTGTTTATGTTAAACCATAAGAGTTATGCGTGGTCTCATGGTGCAAAGTAATGAACTGGCAATATTAACTGAATTATGTAGCGTACAGTTTGTGTGATAACTAGGACATGCTCAAAACAAGCACACAAAGCATTGATTAGTTTCTGAATGCATTTCAGTTTAAAAAAATAAATCATGGAAGCGATTTAATTCAACGAGAACCGAAGTAGCGCTCTCTGTTTCTTGTCAACTGTTTCTGGTATTAGACCTTGGGTTACAAACTATTCCTGGAGCCAGTCATGTATTCATGTTACTCTATTTCTGGCACCAGGTTAGTCACCATCTAATGGTCATGGCTTGTCATTGTGAAGGAAAATGTTGGAAATTTTGGGGAGACAGCAATGTAAAGAGCAAATTCTGGGGGCAGACAATCCAGCTGGATCCTGTTGGTGTGTTAACGCTAGAATTCGATGGTGGAGTAAGGTAATTATAGCTTACCCTGTTGTTAATGTCACGACTAGCAGACTGCGAAATACATTCACACATTTCCAGTATAAATTGCCACCATGTTTCTTCACATGCAATGACCATGGATACAAGTGGGAACAGAGGATATTCATGCAAGCTCACATTCAAACAGCAGTCGTTCCTTGAACGCAATCCTCGCCAGGTAAAATGACATTCAGATAGTGCAGCCATACATCTCCTTGCGAAACATTTGCATGGATCTTACTAAGATATAGCTGTATGCAAGGTTCAAGGATTCGTTAAGGATATTAATGGTGCCAAGGTTGCAACACTAATGATGCCTTGCAAGCAAACTGCAGTACATCAGGCCTGAATGCAGGTGCCAGCCACTCTGTTGTGGCAGAAGAATGAAATCCCACTCGATATAATTTGTCATCATTTGCAGTAACTCTAAACGATCGAGCTGACTCCGGTAGAACTGGCATATGCTCTTCCATCATTGTTATTTTTTCTCTTAGCTCCACTCCTAAAGCACGAAACTGTAAATTGTTTAGGCTCAAACCAGATCAGCGGCATCTAGAGAATGGTGAGTACGATAAGGCTTACGCTGACAAGTTGCAACTGGAGACAATGCAACATATTTCTTTCTTCGCCATTTTCATGTGCATGTTCGACTGAATTAAGAATTTTCTTATATGATGTTTTTTGAATGTTTGTTTTCTCTAATTGGAATTGGTTCGTCTACATTTTCAGTCACCTACATTATATCTAGATGACATAATAACTAAAACGACCTACAATTTGGAACAGAGGGAGTATATTAGTAACTGAAGCTAATAGCTTCGAATGATTGTGTCATTCTAACGCTGAAATCATGAGGATATTTCTGCTGGGCATGCTTCATATGCTGTCATGCAATGCTTGGATACAGGTAAAACTAACTGAAGGTGAAAACGCTTTTTTATTGATGCGATGGATGGGAGGTGCCTTAACCTCGCTCGCTCGCAAAGATAATGATGCAGATGCAGGTAGCTTCCATTCTGGGTGTGCCTAGCTACTAGTGCTGATCTCAGTCAGCCGTCACGCGTGGACGGCGACGTCATCGTCGGCGAGCTTCTCCTGCTTGTAGACGTATCCTCTGGCGACGGCGACGAAGGCGAGCAGGTTGGCTGCGCCGATGGCGGCGAGCAGCCAGTAGAAGCGGTGGAGGCTGCCCTTGTCGAGGTCCTCGGTGAGCCACGGGCGGCGTCCGGCGGAGGTGGTGACGGCGTGGACGGCGGTGACGATCGCGGTGCTGAGGAAGCAGCCGAGCGAGAGGGTGCTGAGGAAGAGGCCGGTGCTCATGGTCTTCATGCCCCTGGGGCACTCGCGCAGGAAGAAGTCGAGCTGGCCGATGTAGGTGAAGGCCTCGCCGGCGCCGACGAGGAAGAACTGCGGCACGAGCAGGAAGACGGAGGGCGTGGCGCCGGCGAGTGATGCGTCCCGGCGGTGGCGCTCGGTGAGCGCGGCGGCGGCCATGGCGAGGGTGGAGAAGAGGAGGCCGACGGAGATGCGCTGGAGCGGGGAGAGGCCATGCGGGTTGGCGGTGAGGCGGCCGGCGAGCGGCACGGCGAGGCGGTCGTAGACTGGGACGGCGAGGAGTATGGAGGCGACGAGGAAGACGGTGAGGGAGCCGGCGGGGACCTGGAAGGAGGATCCAAGGCGGCGGTCCATGGCCTGCGCCTGGGCGACGGAGAAGGTGGTCATCTGGGCAGCACCTGCTTCACCTCCTCCACGTCCGTCAACGTGCACGCCGGCGATGGCTCCAAGATCGCCGCCCGCTCAAGGAACCTATATACCATGCATCATTCATGTTACGTTGTGTAAACTTACTATAAATTAATAATGAAAACATAAATTACACTAACTAGCATTCTAACAATGTATGTAATTAGTACTCAACAGCAAGAGCATTCGGCAGCAGTCAGTGGATTGATTGATTGATGCGTGAGCAGCTAGGCACGTGAAGCAAGCCCTGACTTGACTTTCCCAGAAACTAAAGCATATATATGCAGTAGTTGCAGTGACAAGAACAGATAACATGCCCTGCACATTGCATTGCAACAAATTCCAAACGACTTTACCTTTTACCGATGCAAGCTAAAGCTCAAAGACTCCATGCCGACTCGACTGAACCCAAAAGCAAACCAAATAATGCCGCATGCAAATGTTTTGTTTGTTTCCTTTCCACCATGCGATGCCGATCCATACATGGCCAAAGTATTTTTTGGGAGCCTAGCTGCCTGCCCCTGAATTGAATTGCTAGTAGACACATCATGAAGAAGAAGAGCCAGCTGAAGAAGCGCGCCATGCGGCCGAGCTCGCCGGGGTCGGTCTCGTCGAACTGGTCGGAGCCGAAGCCGGAGACGCTGGACTTGAGCCCCCCCGTGCCCAGCGCCATCAGGTACAGTTGCGTCCCTTGTAGTCCCAGGCGTCCACCATCGTCGTCTTTGGCTGCTTGCATTGGCTCCTCTCCTGGTAGCTAGCTGCTGAGCTTATTTATTCAGCCATAGCCTGCTTGACACATACTCTCATAGTAGGATCGGAGTAGTAGAATTCCATTTGGACACGCGGCCGCAGCTCGATGCATCTGTCGTTAATATAAGTACGTTGTTGCCAAATTATATATACGGACTTTCTTGTATGTAAAAAAAGTAATGATATATAGATAGTATTATACTAATTTAATTATATTAGCTACTACCTAGTGTTTTCCGGTCACAGCTAGCTTTGGCTAGCTGTTTGTTGCTTAGGGAACATATATGATCCTTAACTAGCGAAAAATGCTCGTACGTTGCTACGGTAAAAATTTAATTATATTTTTCAAACTAATAATGATACCTTTATTTCCATCGCTAAATTTTTATTCCACTTATTTTTACACAAGAAAACCAAAAATCAAAAGAATTTTAACTTAATTATTTCCTTCAACTCAAATACCCATTAAATTAAAATATTTTTATTCAAGCGAGAGTTAAATCAGCTTCCGATGGCCACCGAAGGGGGCTCTTTAGTCCCGATGGCTAATATCAACCAGGACTAAAGAACCCCTTTAGTCCCGGTTGTAAAGGCCTGTGGCCCTCGGGAATCTGGTGCAGCGTTTTGTCCTGGTTGCAACTACCAACCAGGATTAAACCAATTGGTGTTTTCAACCTGGACAAAACGCCCCCCGTACCCGCACACACAATGCGCACGCCCCACTTTCTCTCCTCCCTCTCCTTAATTCCAGCGCCCAGACCTCCTCTCTTTAATTCCAGACCTCCTCTCCTCCTCCCTTCGGCCCCCACCTCCTCTCCTCCCTCTCCTTTCCTCCACCGGATCCGGTCAGCCCCCACTCCTTCTCCCCCGGTGTGGCGGATCCACCTCGGGTTAGCTTGATTACTCGGAGTTCAGCCGCCTAACATGCGACACCCCTGGTTAACTCAAGCCAACGCGAAGCGCCGTCGGACTTCATACGATTTAACCACTTTCTACAGGATCGAGTTCAGCAAACCCACACAAGGTGAGCGGTTACAGAGAATACAGCAAGTCCACTGAATTTAAACAGTCTTACTCAAGAGTTTAGTCATAAAATTTTTAACATCAGAGTTTTATAACAAAAGACAACAGAGAAAGCACTAGCGGAAGACTTCGTCGGGGTCGGACGTCCGGGCGAGGCCAGCCAGAACATCACTGAGTCCTCTCCTCGCCGTCCGAGGAGGGGTCCCACTCGACCGTCCAGCCTGGCGGGAGCTGGGGCGGCCAAGCGCCAACAAGGGAGGGGTCGGAAACTGCAACTTCACCTGAAAAACAGGAGCCACAACAAGGCTGAGCTACTAAGCTCAATAAGACTTAACCGGGGAGGAGCCAACTATTCTCCCAACTAGACATGCAAGGCTTCTTGGCCGAAGGGTTTGTTTTGCCACCAGCACTAAGTAAACTATTTTCAAGTTTTAGCTCCGGTTCTAGATTTACTTACCAGTCTAAGTTGTGCAACATATTCTAAGCAACATCGAACCAAACAAGTGTGTATATAAAACAACATCATTGCCATCATCAGATTCCTCATTTACTCAGGGTGACATAGCGATCAAGAAGTCTCAAACTGTGAGAGGCAGACAAATCGATTCGAGTTCTTTTAACCATGCATGGTGAACCTAGCCCCACGACATCCGCGCACCCGGAGGTCGCTTCCTGTGTCGGCCTTCCCCATCGATCCCCTAACCCGTGTCGGGCCCATTTCCTTTGGTGCAAGGTTCCACAGACCCGGTCTCTGCCGTTCCGTGACCACGCTTTGCCACCACGTGCGACAACTAGCAGGGGAACTCCGTTCCAAGAACAATGGGGCGACCGCTCACGTCTAGGTTCAATCAGGTACTAGGCTTCCTCATCCCATACTAAGTATGAGGCTAGTACTTTCAAACACTTGATCACGAACACCACCACTGTCGGGCCTTAGCAAGTTTTCATAGACAGACAGGGCAACCATCCGACCACCAAAGAGTTACCAAACCCTGCCCCGTCCATCGTCCTTATAGTTGTAACAGGAGAGTAACACATGCAACTCCTACAACTCGCGAGTGACAGGAGATCACTCGGCTTTTACCGTTTCCTATTTAAGCAATGCAGCTACTCGGTCCAACAGCTAGTGCTCATATCAAGGGTTACTAAGTCATGCATCTAGGGTTTCACACAACTCCTAAACGTAAATGCACAAACATGCTATTCGGAAGGCATGTGCAAGTTTGACAAGAACACATAGGATCTTCATGCAACCGGGGCTTGCCTGCAAACAAAGAGGGCGGAAACTGCTCGACTTCGGGGGCGGCTTCAACTTCAGCAGGCGGGAACTCGGTTACAGCTTCTTCTTCGGGCGCCGGGTGCAGCTCGTAGAAGCCGTCAGCGAGATGCAGCTCTACACGGATGCAATGCAAAGGTTAGCTTAAACGTTTTGATTTGACAGCAACACTGGCTCTCCTGAGCCCAGAAACTTGCGACAAAGAGCAGGAGGGGGAGGCGGTTGGAGAGAGCGGATGATGATCAACAGGTAAGGGTAGGAAAGAAACGAGTGGTCTGATCCTTGAACTAGAGGGCGTGATAACTGGGATCCTCAGGCGTAGGCGCTGAAGGGTTCTCACGTTTTACACTTACACCCTCAAGTTGAAGAAAAGATCACAGCCAGACCCTCGGGCGAGGCGGACAAAGGTCGGCAAACAGACAGGGTCGGACGAGACGGAACTGGGGTCGGGCGGATAGGAGGGGTCGGTCGAGGCGGACTTAGGGTCGGCACTCACCTTCTTCCTGAAAGGAAAGCTTGGGGTCGGGAAGAGGCAGACTTGGGCACGGAACTAAAGCTTTGAGCAGGGACCTAGGCCGGCGGTGCTCCGGCGGCGGTGCTTCTTGCAGATTGCAAGAGAGCTCTTGCGCAGCACAAGAGAGCAAGCTGCGGGGTGACTTGGATGAACTGAGAGGGAACTGGGAGAAGAACTTCTCAAGATTGGGCGGATGGCGCTAGGAGCTTGAGCAGGGAGCTAGCGGGAACTAAGGGCAACAAAAGCGGAGGGAACTCCGGCGACGGGGCATTCCTTTTATAGCTGCGGAAGCAGATGAACGGAAGCGTCGCGGAGAGAGAGAAGGGAAACGGCGCGAAGGCCGGGGAGAAGCAATGGAGTGCTCTGCCGGGGCGGCGATTGAGCAATCCGGGCGGTGCAACAGAACTCCGGGGGTGACGCCAGCGATCATTGCGCTACTCCGTCAGGGCGGCGTAGGCGCGGGTAGACCGGTAGTTGAGATTTGGCGGAAAGCGGGCGTCGCCGTGCGGAAGAGGTGATAGAAGCGACCGGTTAAACGGCGCTAGGATCGAGGGCGCACAGGTGGGAGAACAAGCGGACGAGGCGCGGGGGAGAGTGCGGAACAACAGATTGTCGGGCGGCGTCTGACAGGGCGGGGAAAGGAACTGTCGCGGCCGCGGTTGGGGTTGGCGGTGGGGGAAATCGTCGTGTAGCGACGACCGGGCGGCGCAACTGTTGCTGGAAAGGACGGAAAAGACGGGCGACATCGGTCTCCGGGGCCGAGATCTGGGATCGTGATGATGGGCGCGGGGAGCGAGGCTCTGCAGAAAGGGGTGCAGAGGGCTTCCGCTTCTATTGGGGGAAGAGGGCGCGGGAACCCACTCGGTCGCTTGCCGGAGACAAAACTGAGCGGTGGCGTCGGAGAAGGCGAGCCACGCGGCAGGAAGGTTCTGAGGCGGCCATGCAACTCGAGTGCGGCTGATGCGGGGGATCTGGAAAAAGATCTCGCGGGTCCACCGGGTAAAAGATCGGACGGGTGAGGAAGATTAACAGGATCCGACGGATGGCTGAACTCGCCAGGGTCGGGAAAAAGGAATGAAGCAGTAGGGGTCGGATCTCAAGGGTCGGAACTGGCGGAAAACTGAGCACTTAAGTGCGATCAACATAGCAACTGACGGAGGTTTAAGGGTTGAGATCAAACCTAACTGGGAGAGATTAGGGGTTGGTCGTTACACCCGGCTTCTCCTCCCTCTCCCCCAGTCGAGGCGGGCGGCGGGCGCAAGCCGGGCGCCGCGCCCGGTGACAATTCAACCGTTTTTTTCCTCGCCGACAACGACTCAAAAGAATCATCTGTAACGGCATCGCTGGCATTGCAATTGGCATTTGCTACCAATATTTGCTGCTCCAGGACTCCAGGTGCTCCTGGAACGTCAACGACATCAGCATTCAGGCATTGCTCTGACCAGTGAATTCTCTTGAACAAAGTCACACCAATCACACACAAATAAGCAAAACAGCCAATCCACCCAACATAAAGCTGACGGTTCAAGCGCAATGCAGGAATTGTCCTTCCCGTTAAAGATTCGTTCAAGAGAATTCTCTAAAATGACATTGAAGCTCAATTTTGCTGGCATTGCTATTCACTTAAACAGATGCCACCAGCAAGCGTCCTCGTTTCAGATTTTCACCTTTGGATCAACAAGAGCTTACAGATGTTGATCCAGATGAACAACCTGGAACCCATCAAATATACCTCAGCCCATGACCGGGTTTGTTTCAGGCTTTCAAATGCTATTGGGTCTAAGAACGCTATCCAATGTGTTTAAATCTTAATGTAGCATCTTATTTCAAATATGCTTAATTGTCACTACTCTGTCTTATTTTATTGTGTTTTATTTTTACTCGATTCCACTTGTACAAATTGCAGAAAACACTATCCAATATGTTATATTGCTGTGTTGAGTATATAGACGGAAACACCCAACCAATTCGCGCTTATTAGCAGTCTGTGTGTTTACAATGATGCCACAAGCTGCTGCTACTACTATCTATAAGCTGATTTTTTTAACTAAAGAAACAACTGCGTTGAACACAACATCCTGGCAAATCGGAGTTCAATTTATAAACTCAGGGGCTTGGCTCGTCAATAACACAGAGCTAGGGTTCACCTACAAAATTAGGATGCACGCTATGAATCTCAGGCAAATCAATCAATTTGAAGTGAGGAAGGGAAGTCCAGCAAGCCTTCACTGAACATTCATCAGAAAATGGAGTGGCTGTCTGGCTGGCAACCATTTTTCATGGTCATCAAGCCAACTTTTTTGTTTTTTAGTCCTTTTGCGAAAGATTCTCACAAATAGGCCTTTGGTGGAACCAATTCCAAAAAATAGACCCTTAGCTTGGCGCCAAGCTACAACGTCTCGGCGCCAGCCATCCTGACGTCAAGGTCCATGCGCAGCTGCTGATGTGGCGGGGGGCTTGCGCCATCCATGTTGGACTGTGGGTTTATTCCATGTAAGTTGAGGTCCTTACTGCAAATGATCAACACGATACCGTCTTAATCGAGGAGATGTCCATACATGCATGCATGTAGTACACAGTATGTATGTATATATATGGCCGGCTCGACGATGACACCAACGGATCGAACGAAACCGGCATATGCCTACACATTTACCGTACCGTTACTGTTAGCAAGTAAAATAGTCTAGGCGGTCAACCTGTACTACATTGTAACGGCTGACTATAGCTAGGGCCAGCTGTACGTGCGCATCTTCGATCGGCAGTTAACTGCTCCTTGTATGTACAAGGGAAATTTTGCTCCTGGACATGGTAGAAATGCGGCATTAGCCACAGGACATGGTTCATTCTTGTCTTTGCCGAAGGACTGTTTGCCACGAGACGCTGGAACCAATAAAATATCTCCTTATGGACTAAGGAAGTGTGAAAAGACAAATTTGCCCTTGTTAAAGACAAGTCATCTTGTCCCCATCAAGGCCAAGGTGGGCCTTACAAAATCTGCAGTGCGCTTTCCAACACATGGTTGGTTCACCACATCTCAAGCAAGATATGATGATGCTACACATTCAACAAGCAAGCTAAGTGGCCGCCTGTGTATTCGTCGTTTTAAGCTTGGTGGGCTGGCCCATGTATGTAGTCGTAGCATTCATTGAAATCCGATGCTGGATGCTGCAATTGCTTGGTGCTGCGACCACCGATGACAATTACCGTCAGCTAATTAAGCTAGCGACGCCAGATAATCCGGGGCGTCTACCTGCTGGCGAATGATTAATAATCCAATAATTAATCCATGTCGCGCACACCGTTTTGCTATAATACACCTGGTGCATCCTGTACGTAGAATGCACCAAGGCCGGTGGGCGCACTAGGTTGGAGCAATCAGCGCACCCAACTAAACATGTAGTGATTGCTTCCTAAGTTAATTTGTATTTTTCACATACCACGTAAAGCCACCTAGCATACAAATCCTACATCCATGCATGGATGGAATCTTTTGTTGGTTCGAATCTTTGAAACAAATTTTCTCCTAAACCGTAAGCCCGATTGACAAACCGTTTGTTCCATCTGTCTCAAAAAAATATTCTTAACAAAACTAGATCCAATATGGATATTTTTTTATCGTTTAAGCCAGTTGCATTTCTATGTACCATTAATTGCAACTTGGACTACTAGAGAGTTGCAACTAGTTATGTGGCGCCGCTACATGTGTGTGTCTATATATATATATATATATACACATATATATATATATAGACACACACACATACATACAGGGCAAGTTAATTAAAAAGTGTTGCTCCCATGCACACTAATGAAGGAATCTATGCTGGTAAGTGGTAGATATAGGGGGTGTTTGGATCTTTAGTCCTGACTAAAATTCATGTCACATCGAATATTTGGAGGCTAATTAGGAGGACTAAATATGAATTAATTATAAAACTAATTACACATATGGAGACTAATTCCCGAGATGAATCTATTAAGTCTAATTAATCCATCATTAGCACATGTTTATTGTAGCACCACATTATCAAATCATGGACTAATTAAGCTTACTAGATTCGTCTCGCAAATTAGCCTCCATCCGTGCAATTGGTTTTGTAATTAGTCTATATTTAATACTCTTAATTAGTATCAAAACATTCGACGTGATAGAAATTTTAGGAGGTCCTAAAGAAACAAACGGGACCATAGAATAAAAGTAAAAAGCGTCATGTCCTGTGATGCATGGCCGCCCAGAAATAGAATAGCTAACATAACATGCTACTGCACTGTTTGCTGGAGTCCAACGAATAAAACCCTAAGTACAACCACCACAAAGAATACAAGATTGAATGCACGCGTGAAAAAAAGCACTATCTTTCGCTCGCTCGTTGGGGGTTGGAATGAAAAGCACAGCCAGCACTATGTATTATTAATTCTGATTTCCATTTCGATTGGAAGGTTCACTACCAAAAGCCCGTGATAAAGCTGCATGCCTTGGTAGGGTGGGACTCGGAGGAATGACAACGGCTGAATGAGCTGTAGGCCGGCGAAACGAAACAAAAGCCCGTGATGAGTGGCGTGGTGCAAAAGAAGCTAGCTAGCATCCAACAACGATGAATCCAGTATCCAGACAGTGAAGAAAGCACACAAATTAATTTTCACAATAAGGACGCACACAACCAACCACGTGTGCGCGTCGCAGCGGGCTGGGCGAACACCCTCGCTACCAGCTCGGTCTGAAGGTGACAAGAAAAAAAGCCAAATTAAAGGGGCCCGGCCGGCCGGCCTCTATCTAGGTTGTTCCATCCCATATTCCCATCATGTATATGGACGCCTCTGACTCTCTCCCTATATATAATATTAATATATATATAACAACAAATAATAATAATAATAATATATAAGCTACTGTAGCTAGCTAGCTAGTCGAACTGGACGATGGAGCTGTAGACGCTGTCTGGCTGCCAGTCCGCCGGGATGACGTTGTCCGCCACCAGCGTCTTGCCGGACTCGTTGGTGACCCGCAGCGAGAAGGGCCCCTGCAGCGGTCGCCGCGTGTCCATCCGCCAGATGGACCCCCAGGACTCGCGCATGGGCTCCCACACGCCCGTGGGCTCCCCGTCCTCGGCCCGCGACTCCATCAGGTCCACCTGCACCACGTCGCCGTCGCCGTTGGAGTACTCCACCAGCACCGCCAGGTAGTTGGGGTTGGAACCGCGCTCGATGTGGAACGTAACCGTCAGACCAGGGTACTGGCAAGCAACCCTGCAGTAAGTGTATATGCATGTGTCACATCCAAATCCCCTAGCTGCTTTCAATTACATTTTTGCATTGGGCCCATGCATTGCATTGCATGCATATAGTAGTTAGTTAGTTAGTTAGTTAATGGCCTGGCCTGGCATGCATGCACACCTATTATTATCTTATCTACTTTATTTAAGTAGTATGCAAAAAGTAGTAGGAGTATGTATGCAATGCAAAAAGGAAGAATATAATGCACTTTTGCATGCTTTGTGTGTGCATGCGCGAAGCAAAAGGCCACCACAGCTAGCAAAGCATGGATATGTATGTTGCCTGCCGCAACGGACGGTGGACAGGAATAATGTATATTTTACAATCAATATACCTTTTGAACTGAATGTCTATGATTCCCGCGTGCCTGAGCTCGTCGTTGCGGTCGTCCTTGGCCATGGCGCCGAAGGCCGTGCCGCTGAGGTCGAAGTGGTAGGGGGCCACCGGGTAGTAGTTCATGTCTGTGATGATCACCGTCTCGGGGATGCCGGAGCAAGCAGGGTGGGCCAAGCACCGGATCTATATCCATGTTTTGCAATGCGATGTTAGGATGTTGCGTCCTGGCAATGGCAATTCTCAATTCAAGTAGCTAGCTACCTGGTAGCATGATCCGCATCCTTTGCCGTCCTTGAAGAGTGGCTCGTTCCCGCAGGATGTCATGGCCGAGAAGGGCGGCATGTTGACGCCCTTGAACCCGCAGGCGCCGCCGTTGTCGTCGGGGCCGGCGCCGTTGGGGGCGCCGTACCACGTCGCGCGGGCGTTCAGCCACCCCCCAGCACTACCTGAGTCGGCGCCGCTGCCGTTGTTGGCCGGCGGGTAGCCGCCGCCGCCGCTGGGAGGACTGGAGTAACTCGATGGTGGAGGAGGGGTCGTTGTTGGAGCCGTCGCCGGCGGCGTCGTTGGAATAGGGGCGGCGTGGGCCTTATGCTGCTTGCTGCTCTTGTGCTGCTTGGTGGAGCAGCTGGCGTGAGCCACCAGCAGGAAGAGCAGCGCGGCCGCGACGGCACGCTGCTTCTGCTTGTAGGAGGAGGCCATGCTGGTATGTATTGGGATGAGATGATGATGATGATGATGATGATGATGGAGGATTGGCCTGGCCGGTCGATACCAAGATGTATTTATAGCAGGCTCATTTACAGGCCGCCTTATATTAGCTAGCTTGTTGGATCATCATCAGATCGAGTGGGGCACGGGAGGCGTCGTCGTCCATCGTCCATCGCCCACGGGTGGCCACTCGCTCACTTCACATGCGCCTGGCTGCTTGTGCCCTTGATCGACCTGCTGCTTGGCCTGTTGCCCTCCCATACATGTCATCCTCTGCCCGCCCGGGGGTCACGAGCATGTACTACTACTTGACTCATGCGTGCTTCATCCATCGATCTATCATCAGCTAGCTGCCTGCACTGCAGGCCACAAACATTAATCCGTGTCTATTAAATTAAGCTACGCAGCCATTACTATTTATTACTAGCACTGAGGCGTACTAGTGTAGTACGTGGCGCCAAGGAACACAGAAAGCTGATGCGACAACAAACAAGGAACACAGCTAGCTGATGGATGCCATCACACATTACAGGATCCATCGTCGTTTCCTCTAATTAATTCAGCCGCCTAGTCCGATCCATCGGCTTCTCATCTCCGGCCTGATCATCAGTCAGTCCTTCCTGAACACGGAGCTAGCGATCGAGAGCAATAATCCTGTTCTTGCAAGAGCAATAACTTTGAAACCTTCCTCATCTGTTGCTAGCTGCTGCTCATTCATGGGGTGATGCATGGCCAGGAAGCCCAGCTGATGATATGGATCCATGGGTCGTCACATGCGGCTGGAGCGACCCCACCAGCTTGCATGCCGCCTTTGCCCTTGCCTTGCCCTGTGGTCACGAGCAACCAAGCATACTAGAGCCAGCCAGCCTACAACAACAAATGCTTAATCCATTTCACACCTTCAATTTGGCAAACAACAGGCCGGTACCTAAGTTTACGAGGCGCTTGTGCAAATACAAAATAAAAAAAATGTAGTTATACTTCACAATGTCATTACCATAGCTATTAATACCTCGCAGGCTCACGCTAAGTCGCACTTTCTATCAAACCCGGTTTTAAAACAAAATCAAGTGGTACCTATATGTACGTCAGGATCTATTTTTATATATACAGTGACATTATTAGTGAATAACAGTAACAGTATCACGTAAATATATATAAATAAAGATTTACGAGTCTATCAAAGATATACAACTTATTCCTGGAAACGAAGGCTCCAAACTTCACAGGCAATCGACTGGGGGTTGCGTACGCCTAGAACTCAACATCATTTTCAGAATAACTTCACACATCTTCCTCTTCTGAGCAGCAGTAAGTAAGGGTGAGTACACTTATGGTTGGCACTCAGTAAGGCTATAAGATATAACCAAAATAACGATTTAAGTCTATCTTCAAGTTTATTAATCATGTGAGGATCCAGACCGCTCTTGACCGTGAGCACGGCTAATATACCAGTTTTACTTTCTGCAAAGGTTGTACACTTTCACCATAGGTCGTGTAAAAGTTCAAAAGAATTTTGGATCCAACCATGCTGTGCAAAAGTAGGCACTTATCACACTACCAAGGTGTGACTGCATAGGGACGTTACGAGACCTTTACAAAGACTCCCTAGTAGGTAGTGGTCCGCTAAGGTTTCGACAGTTACGTGTGCATAACCCTCCCCTAAGGTGAGTATCTACAAAGAGAATACCACTCAAAAGAGTCGAGCTATACCCTATCACAAGACCCCCTCTTGCCCTTTCGGTAAGACCACCACAAACCAGAGTCTCTAATTAATTAGGCAAGATCAGAGCATGTTGATCTTATGGTTGTACTGTTTCCTAGGTGGTCGCTCCATGTTCCAATTAATACATGGTATTCTTATAAAATAAGTATAGATAGAAGTATGGTTAGGGATACTTGCCTTTCTCCAAAGAATAGTTACTCTTACAGTTCTCTTCGGCTCTTGCTTTCTTGAAACTCTTAATCTTCAAATCTTTCGAACAATGATCCTTCTACTCGAAGCAATCATCGACACAAACATACAAGCAAACAAACAAGTACAACTAAGAACAATACGCTAAACCAAAAAGAAAAGCTTTAGAAGAACGTACTAAGGCTCAAATCTAAGATCACGCGAATGCAAGAAACGCTAGGAACAAAATTATGGTTAAAAAGATAAAGCTATTGAGAGATTTGAATTATAAAAGAAACACAAAAACCTACCTACTTCATATATTTTAATAAATAAAACAATGTAAAGATATTTTAAAGAAATAAAGTTATATTATATATAAAAAGACGGTGCACCGACGCGCCCTCCGGCACCGTCACCTGCCATTCCAGACCACCCTGCGCTTCCCTCGCGGCACGAATAATGTGTTACGGGTGGACTAATTGTTGTTTAGGGTGGTACGGGCTAATTGTTGCTTAGTGGATTTGCGCCGCCCAATGTACGGGCCTGGCAAACAATAAGGAAGACCGACATTATTTTGAGTATCTGATAGGACAGTCACAAATAAGGGCCTAGTTGCTAAAGTTTGGAGGTGCCAAATTACTGTTACAGCACTGTAGCACACTGTAGCGTTTCGTTTGTATTTGTGAATTATTGTCCAAACATTGACTAATTAGGCTCAAAAGATTCATCTCGCAAAGTACAACAAAACTGTGTAATTAGTTTTTAATTTCGTCTACATTTAGTACTCCATACATGTACCGCAAGTTTGATGTGATGAGGAATCTTCTTTTTGCATAGTGCCAAAGTTGGGAGTTGGGGGTGAACTAAACAAGGGCTAAAAGAATACGAGCACCTCTTCCAAAAAAAATTCCTTAATTTCCGTTCAAATTTTACAATGCTCTTACTCGTCCAGTATAACTAAGGCCCGTTTGGTTCTCTAGTGGCTCCTAAAATTCCTATCACATCGAATATTTAGATACTAATTAGAAGTATTAAATATAGACTAATTATAAAACTAATTGCACAGATGGAGGCTAATTTGCGAGACGAATCTATTAAACCTAATTAGTCCATGATTTGACAATGTGGTGCTACAGTAAACATGGGCTAATGATGGATTAATTAGGCTTAATAGGTTTGTCTTGGGAATTAGCCTCCATATGTGTAATTAGTTTTATAATTAGCTCATATTTAATCTAATTAGTCTTCGAATATTCGATGTGACATGAATTTTTAGTCCGGGCTAAAGATCCAAACATCCCGTAACTACGCAATGACTATGGGCCTGAAAGTGGTGGTTCTGGGCTACCTTCTCTTTACAAGCTATCGGATTCGGATCCTGACCTTCCTCATCCTTCTATCAAGGCCATTCCTGCCGGCCTAGTATATAATAATATACATTATCGATCGATATGATCATGGCATGCGTACGCATGTGGTTGGTTATATACCTCGGTACGGTGCCAATTTATTTCTTAACAGTTTTTGCTTCGAAGAAATGGGCTACTAAGAAGATTGACAGATTACGTAGGAGTTTCTTGTGGCTTCTCTTTACTTTACAAGCTTGCATGGCGAAAGAATAATTCAGTTAGAGAAGACCACCCCAATCACAAATGGAGGACTAGAGGTTTATCAGATGGCCGAATTCACTGGTTTGTCACTGACGTTGGCGACGAACTGCAAAATCTGCTTATCGAGTCCAGCTTTATGGGATGCACAATATTTTTGATGGCCGATAGATCCTTGTGGCGTGCGCATACATGCGGAAGGCAAGCATAAATTCTGTGCTTGGTTGCTCATACGCTGTACACTCCAAAATTCTAACTGCTGATAAGCTAATGATCAGGAACGGTTTGCCCGCTGTGTGCATGACCAGGAGCTGTTTTGCTAGACAAGTATATATGGCACTTGGTGTCCAATTGGACCAATCTCAACTTTCAGAGTCCAAGTATAGATGAGGACAATGTACAAAACTGGTGGTCCAGCACTTTATTAGAGCCTCTCAGCTTCAGGAAACAGAGATCAGTCGCTGCAGTCCTCATGCATGATCACAGCCTGAAACGACATCTGGAATCGTAGGATTTTCGCGCAAGTGCCTCACTGCTGTCCTGTCCAGGTGTTTAGCTTAGTTAAAGAGGAGGTGTTGCTGCAAGTAGCGGCCTGTGGTAGGCCTCAGCTCTCCTAGCTATTTTCTAATGTGTTGTCGAGTGAGTCTTTATTTTTTTATATATGTATCCCCGGCTTGCTTCCTTGTTAAGTGAGACTGCAACGCTCCTGCATTACTTCAAAAAAAAATATATATTGCTGATCCTGATGGATCCATGCTCTATCCTTATAAAAAAGAGAAAGAAAGAAAGCCTAAGCTCTATCTACCACATGCATGCTGATGGCCCTGCGTGCAGAGAGAAGACTCATGTCGATCTATATCAGTCCCAGGCAACAGGCATGCATCATGTTAGATGGAGTCCGCCGCGCAAGACTATAATCCAATCCAACCCACATGCATATGCCCGGCCCCAATCTTCTTCATATATTTCATTTGTATACATGCATCTCCACTGATTGATCCCATGCATGCATCTTAATTAGACCACGACACGTGCTCTGCGTCTCCTTATCAATCTCCATTAGGCTTTAAAAGCAGTATGGACAGAGTGATAGATGCATGCTTATTACTTGGTTAGTAATTCCTAAATTGTTGTTAGGAATGGGCCTGCTGCCTGCTGTAGTGTAAGAATCTCAGTAAGTCCACTGCGCCTATGTTCTGATTCCCAAGGTTTCAGGCCCTGCAACTGCTATGCTGTATGCTGATGCAGCAGTATGTGTAGCTAAATTGTTGTTAAACAAGCACAAGATGCTCCAGCAAGTAAAATTAAAGGTGAATGCAAGTTAAGCCCATGCATTGCTTATTTAATCGATGGATCCATCAAAGCCATGTGCAGCCATCAGCGATGCTTCAGCTTTATTACATATAATATATATACAAATAGGTAGCTACCCCTCCGAGACGGATCCATCACCGACCGATCACCGTACCGTACCAACAAGTAGAGATAGAGAGTAGTTGCTACTAGCTAGCTAGCTCAATCGATCCGATCCAAGCAGGCAGCTCTCAGGTCGGTCGTAGCTGGAAACAATGGGGGTGTTGTCATCAATCTCCCTCCTGCTTCTGCTTCAGGCCGCCGCCGCCGCCGCCTCCTCCGTGAGCTACAACGACAGCAGCAGCAGCAGCAGCTTGATGCAGATGCAGTGGGGCAACGCCAGGGCCACCTGGTACGGCCAGCCCAACGGCGCCGGGCCCTACGACAACGGTAGGTATCTCTTGCATTGCACTTGCAGCAGCATTGCACTTGCTGGTTGCATTCATTCCGTTCCATTCCAGTACCACTAGAGGTTCATTTCTACAAATGAAACATGCAGGCGGCGCTTGCGGTTTCAAGAAGGTGAACGAGTACCCGTTCATGTCGATGACGTCCTGCGGCAACCAGCCGCTGTTCCGCGACGGCAAGGGATGCGGGTCCTGCTACAAGATCAGGTGCTCCAAGCACCCCGCCTGCTCCGGCCGCACCGAGACGGTGGTCATCACCGACATGAACTACTTCCCCGTGCCGGCGGCGCCATACCACTTCGACCTCAGCGGCACCGCCTTCGGCAAGCTGGCCAAGCCCGGCCGCAACGACGACCTCCGGCGAGCCGGCATCATCGACATCCAGTTCGCCAGAGTGCCCTGCGAGTTCCCCGGCCTCAAGGTCGGCTTCCACGTCGAGGAGGGCTCCACACAGGTCTACTTCGCCGTGCTCGTCGAGTACGAGAACGGCGACGGCGACGTCGTGCAGGTGGACCTCATGGAATCATCTCGTCGGGGCGGCGGCGGACGGTGGACGGCGATGCGCGAGTCGTGGGGCTCCATCTGGCGCCTCGACTCCAACCACCGCCTGCGGCCGCCATTCTCCATCCGCCTGCGCAGCGACTCCGGCAAGACGCTGGTGGCGCGAGACGTCATCCCCGTCAACTGGAGGCCAAACACATTCTACAGATCATTCGTCCAGTACTCCTGATCGATTCCACGATTAGTTGTTGGATTGCATCTTGCGTTCGTCGATCATCTGTACTAATAATTATTACTTACTTATATTACTGCCATGGATGGAGTGTATGTATGCATGTATGTATCTACAATACTTAAGACTCTATTTAACTACCAATGCAATGGAATGGATCTGTCCTCAACCGAAAAATACAAATTTGATCATCAAGGTACTACACTAGAAGCCAGTTGCTCCCTGCAGACTAGAGTAGTCCCTGTGTGGCTCATGTGCCCTCTGCAACTCTGCCTGTGTTCTTGGAGCCTAGCAGACTTGACTGCATTGTTTGTTCTGCAGCAAGCCAGCAACCAACAACAATATAATTGACTGACAACAGCATGCAGTTGATAAGCTACAAAAAAGATTCCAAGGTGACCGGCCCAGGCCCAGCCCCCGCCGCGCACAAAAGGCCCGCAGCCCAGCCAGGTGGTGAGGTTCGAGCGGCAAACAACGACGGCAGGGGCAGAGCAACGCCAACGCAACGCAGCAGATTCTTCCTCCTCCTCCTCTTTCTCCTCCTTCCTCTCCGATTCGATCCTCCATCGCATCGCGTCCATCCCTGATCCCCACCCCATTCTCCGATCCGAACCCGATGCAGCAGCAGCTGGGCCAAGCACCAGCACCCGCCTTCGCCGATCCCGACCCGCCGCCCGACCGCGCTGATGCCGCCGCTTCCTCCGCCGCGCAGCCGCAGCCGCTCCCCTCCCGCAACGCCTCCTCCAAGTACGACTTCGTCAAGGTCAAGGTCTGGCTCGGCGACAACGCCGACCACTACTACGTCCTCTCCAGGTTCCTCCTCAGCAGGATGCTCACCGTCACAAAGGTACTATCTTTTCTTCATTTCCTGTTTCTATATATCGATCAATCCATCCCATTTTGTTTTTTTTTCTAACATACTCTGCCTACATACAGATTCCTAATCATGTCGCCATCAAGATAGCCCTTGAGCTCAAGAAGCTGCTTGTCGACAACAGCCTGCTTGATGTGTATGGACTACCACTCTTTCTTATTTTCATCCTTATTCATCACCTTCTCATTCTGCTGCACGCTCAAGATTACTCTATGCGTGCTGTTCTTGCATCCCCCTCCCCACCATCTATCCTGTTTTCATCCTGTCGAATAATCTTTGTATACACACACTACCTTTTTAACTCCTGGATTTCATCATTTTGCAGTTCCCAGAGTGATCTAGAGGCTAATCTATTCAAGGTTAGGTGCCTTCCTATTCCCTCCTGCTTCTGGGGAATAATACCTGCTGCATGCTACTTTCTCGACTGATCAGGCAACTTTTCTTCCCTTCTTCCACAGCTTATGGAGAAACGCGGATACGGTGAGGACTATATAAATCGCTATAAAATGATGACAAGGTACTCTGCTGGGAAAAACACCTTCTGTTTGTCCATTGCAGAGCAGTAGTTGATAATGTTTATGCTTCTGGTATATTCGTGCTAGGCCTAGTACTTTAGCAAACTCTTCTTCTCTCTTACTTCAGTGGCACTCAAACAATGTGTTTCTGCTGTGCTCATCCCTGACTGCATGCAGGTTCCATCATCAAAGAGTACCACTAGTAATCTTGGTGTGTGGAACTGCCTGTACTGGAAAATCAACAATCGCTACGCAACTTGCTCAGAGGCTCAATTTGCCTAATGTTCTGCAGGTTTAGTTATCTTCGCCACTTCATCACTCACATCTCGTATGCTTTGTTTCTCTACCCTTGTTCATCTTGACTACCAATTTTACTGGCTACAACACGCAGACAGACATGGTGTATGAGTTGCTGCGGACATCAACAGAGTAAGTAACATCTTCTTTTTTGGCCGTTCAAGGGGGAAAAAATGCAATTATCTAAGTTCTGCACTGCCCTTGGTTCCTCCTCTTTCCAAAGATTTGTGGATCACTCGTGATTTGAATTTGGGCTTATAAATTTCTAATATGATTAACACATGCAGTGCACCACTTACTTCTGTTCCCGTTTGGGCTCGTGATTTTGACTCTCCCGAAGAGCTTATCACTGAATTCTGCAGAGAATGCAGAGTTGTACGCAAAGGTATGCAGTGTTTTATGAAATAAAAGGTACTCTGTTCTGCAAATATCATCGACAATTTATCTGAGCAAAACAGCTATAATCACTTCATTGATTTCTCTTGGTTACCTTATAATTTTGGCCCGTACTTCCTACTACCTTCTTCTAGGTTTGGCTGGCGATTTGAAGAAGGCCATGAAAGATGGGAAGCCAATTATTATTGAGGTACTGCCTTGTGTCAGGATAAATTTCAATATTACATTCATGTGTTTCTCCAAGCCTACCACACAAAAGACCACCCCGCCATACTATGATCTCCTGTACCTTTCTCCTTGTCCTTTGTTCTCATCAGTGTTTCATGGAGGCAAGCATGGATGGATAGAAGGTTCAAGACATGCAAATACTATATCTAGATTTTTTGTTCCAAAAAGGAATTTTTTTTGACACGGTTAATGTGCACATGAGAGCATGATTATCCAGAAATAATATCTAGAAAAGAGAATTATGTAATGTTGATATCAGTATGGAGGCTTAGATACATGGTTGTGCTAGGTAGATTAGAGCATAGGCCTGCATATGTCTTGTTCTGTGAGTGCTCTTGTGCATATGACTATTTGTACAACATGGCAATTGCATGCAATTCGTTGTAGCGATGGCAGGACCATGTTGCCACCTAAACTTTGGACGTAGGTGAATCAATTGGACCAGACATCTCCAAGCACTATATGTGTTTAATGCATTTACAAAGTCTGGTGGGATGTTTGTGCTGCATAGGTTCTTTCTACATACTAATATTTTGTCTTTTTAGTGACCTAGTGTTTCTATTTGTTTGGAACCAGGCGTTGCCTACCTAATAAATTGTAAATTTAATTTGTAATTGGCATTTCCTTTTCTTAATACCTGGATTGGGATTCAAAGGTAGACACATGATCTACAACATACACATTTTAATACGGGACCATATGTATACATAAATCAACCTTATATTAGATTGTATCTCACTGCAGGGAATACATTTGGATCCAAGCATTTATCTTATGGATGAGGAAAAGAGAGATGATAATTCCAGGACAGAGAAAACGGTACCGGATTCTGAAAATTCAGGCATCTCTGCAGCAAGGAAGACAGAACATCAATCCAAAAATGGACTAGCCGAGAACAGAATGAGTCCCACAACAGAAAATGAAAATTTTGTCAAAAGCAAGGAATGCATACTGGAGGAAGGTAGAATCAGTGAAGGGGTATCTTATGCTGAGAGCCACAAAACTAGTACTCATGATTCTGTGTATTCTCAAGAAAAAAATCCCAAAGATGAAAGTAAGTAAAAAGGAAAGTGGCATTGATTTTTTTATTTGTATGTGGTCAATTTGTCTTCATTTGCAACAAGTTTAAAGCACACTTGAGCGCTCAAGTATCAAATTTACAAGACTAGTATAAGGCAAGCATACTCTTTCTTTGAAGTGTGGGGGCATGCCAAATAGGACAATGAAAATAAACAAGCAAAGAACAAAATCTTAAGTACCTCCAAAATTTTTACATTACTGCACTGCCAGGTGATTTGTGACCTTTGCTGGTGCACTCAGAAGAAACCACTGCTATCTATGCCTTGTAGGTGATGGGCACAAAGATTTGGGCCAACCGAAGAATAACACTGCCAAGAAAGATAAACCTGCTGCTGAACCGATAGTTGTTCCAATTGTGCTGAGGATGTCTGACTTTGATCACAAGGTCTGTTCTCTCATTGGTTTAGCATGCTTTTGGTTTTTATTGTCTTTGAAATACAAGTTGTATTGAATACATAAGAGGATTAAGAACCGCCCATGTAAATGCTTAAAGGTTAATGTTACTGGCCTTTTTTGGGAATCGCGAGGGCAAAAGTCCGTTGGCTGGGCACACCTTTTGAATGGGAGCTGCTGATTTGTGGGCCATATTTATCATGGATCGCTTCTACACTCTCATTACATGGATTTTTGATTCATGTTTAAGCTCCTATTCTCATTTGCTTTATTACTGTGTTCAGGCATTGTTAGAGGAATGGATAGCCACTAGAGCTTTCAGAGATAATTGCCTTCCTCAGGTATCTACACCTCTATGGAAGCTCTGGTACACATGCAATTGACAAACTGTTATTTCTTTGAAATTGTTGTGCAACCGATATGCTGAAAACAAATTGTAATTGACATTAAATGGTAGTTGTTTTTCATGGGAGGAAATGTTGCACGGTGAATGGTCAATGGTGATACCTACCTGCCAGCTAATATCATACTGCATGCAGCCAGTGGTTAT
Organism: Setaria italica; assembly: GCF_000263155.2. Classification (NCBI taxonomy): domain Eukaryota; kingdom Viridiplantae; phylum Streptophyta; class Magnoliopsida; order Poales; family Poaceae; genus Setaria; species Setaria italica. The sequence continues at coordinate 58,650,914 of NC_028458.1, forward strand.
TTATCTGCAATGCGTGTATGAAGTCTTACCGGCACTTGCAGTCACCAAGCTTAGTCATAGGTATTCTATGATTCTGAAGGGTGTCCAGCTGTCTCACAAGGTTGCACCTTGGAAGTTATATGGGTCTTCCTATGGGGATAAGTGTATATGATGCATGATACAATTATTCCTATTAAGTGATGAATTTGTTGGACCTACCTTCAAGTTGGTTACCTCATGCAAGTAGTATCTGAATGTTACTTGATGCTATTTTCTGATGTTACTCAGGATCATCGAAAACTTATAAACAACCTTAAGCTTATTCAGGACTACCTTTGTTCTTTTGAGTCACAGGTAAGTTTTTCTTGATCAACAGGGTGGTACGTTTTAAATTGTTGTGTTATCATTTAATGTATCTGATGTATTTTGTCCGGTGTTAGAGTGTGTGTTTCTAAGCTTTTTTATATATAAAAAAATCTTGTTCAGGGATTGACCATTGTTGACATATCAGCAAATTCGTTTCCTCAAACGTTGGATTGGCTTCACAGCTATCTTCTTCAGGTACCTAGAAATAACAAACATAACCTGCTATACTTTCTTGCCAGACATTATCCCAATTGTTTCCCCTTAGTAACTTGATGGTAATTTCCTTAAGTTGTAATGTTTCTGGGTGAAGGTCCAACTCTTCATATTTGTGTAATGCAATGTACCACTCCCAGTCACAAATAAGTGACATTTTGGACATCTCCAAAATACAACTTTAACTACTATTATGAAACCACTTTCCGATACAAATCCACTCATGTCATTTTTAAATATCAAAGCTCAACACAAGACTTTGTAATCAAAGTTTGGAATGTTTGACTTTGGATAGCCAAAGTACATCAATTATCTGTGAGACTAGAATCTCTATCTAGAATTATTCCTTTCTCGTCAAGTTGCCAAATGAAAAATGATGTATTTTATGATTTGCTTATACAAAAGATGATGTATTTTTTCTTTTTGGCATTTGATTTCCCTTGGCAGTGTATCGAGCGAGGTCTTTTGGCTGCATGTTCAGAAAGCTGCAATCAAGGGTGAAATTGATCACATGGGAGGCAGCACCTGATTCCCCTTAAATATGGAGGCATTTTGTTCAAATCAATCTGGCTGACTTGATCTGTTGTGCTGCCAAGGACAAATCGCTGCAGCAGCGGTGCGTGATGTACTGATAGTCAATCCTCATTTGTATTCCGTATTCGACAACATAAAATTTGAATCCTGGTGACTGTTATTCATGCAAAGAGAAGCACTTTCCCTGCACTGCACTGGGTAGAAACACTTAAAGAAAGCAAGACATTTACCATCGAGTGCTTCCGACTACCCTTGATATCAGCTAAATACTGATACTTGCAGCACATTCATTACTAAATACGACAAACATGAAGTAACCGCTGCAAAAATAATCTTGTTTGCCAACATCACCGGCATCCTTATTTACACGAATGAACAAGTCTACCAATCCACTGAGAAAAGTCTACCGGGTAAAGCATCTGGCAAGTAATGTTGTTGCTGCTAGACAAAGCATAAGCACCGGGCAGAACGAGGACTATAATTCACTTCTTTTTTGAGGAAAGAGTATAAGATGCATTTACCAAGATGATCTGTTCGGCCTTGGTACCATGCCAGTTTACAACACCGATTCCTGAACACTGATTCCTTCGTCTGCAGCTTTTCCGGCGCAGGACCTTGACACCGACTCAAACAGTCTCTCCATCTCAGGTGCGCAGTGTGTAAAAGGTCGGTTCCAAAAGTTGTAACGCGGATTCTAACACAAGAGAGGTACGGTACGTTTAGTGCTCCAGTCCAGTGTTTTCAATATTTTAATCAAGCACACACAACAAGCACGCCAGTTACCTTTATCAATTCGATGAAAGTAACAAGTAACCCCCAAGGATGGGGGCGATTCACTATTAGACGTTCCAGAAGAACCCTCGTTATTTGCTCCTGGACAATTTCCTGCAAAATCACATTGCGTAGACATCAATGGCTATGTAAAGTAAACAGCAGCTCCTTACAAGAAATAAATCAAGCACCACATAGCGGGTGTCTGATGAGCTCATGAGCACAATACACAACATTGAACAAAAGGTGTCAGATAGCAAGGAACATCTTACAATACCTGGGTAGCCTCATGAGCTCATGAGCACAATACACAACATTGAACAAAAGGTGTCAAAGATAGCAAGGAACATCTTGCAATACCTGGGTAGCCTCGGCAAATAGATACAGAATAATGAAGGAGAAGTAGTGTGTATGGTTATTTGGGTAGCGCAGTTGGTTAGCGATTGCATTCAAAAGAAGGTAGCGGCCCTCTGTATCCAAGCTTGTTACAAGATTTTTGAACATCTCAGTAGCTGTTTCAATCTGGAAAATGTCCATCAGAGGCGTATGGTTAATCTGCTGTACTGATGCAGATGCAATGGCCTTGTTGAGTTGCAGTTGTTGCACAGCCTATATGTTGATCCGAGTACGAGGTTAGGGATGCAGACCATATTAAAAAAAATTGCAGAGCAAGACACAAACAAACTGAACAAAATAAAGTGCACCATTAATGCAATTTCCAGCAGAGAAACAGAACAAATACAGGTTCTGCCATCTATATGCTGTAAGATACAAGGACCTTAGCGAAAGCATAGCTAGATATTGCAAATATGTAGCTGGCAGGAGAGATGCTTTGACTAGGTACTCAGAGCCTAGTGCAAGTTTGGATCTTTACTTGAGCGAACTATAGCCACAAAGAGCAAACAAGATGAGGTAATCCACTTTTGGATTTATCTCTTGCTGGAAAGCATGCAGCAAACTTTCATCCTTCGGAAATGCCATCAGCCCATCAATGCCACTTTGCATAACGTGTATTCTTTCTGATGAGAATGCTGAGTGGGAAAAAAAAACTCACTTGGATGCCAACATAAAGAACAAGTGAATTGATAAGAGGCACATTGTAGTGCATCCCAGCAACAGCTGCTTCATTCTGAGGCATCAGCAATTTTTTATTCAGGTCACTTAGGAAGGAAGAGCCTTCCGATCTCTGTGTAATATCAATGCAACAACAGCATGCATGTTAGCCATGAATAGAGATGTGGAATAGCGGTTAAAATTCACACAAAAGACAATAGCAAGGAAAATTGTTTGACCTTGAGATACTCATCCACCTCAGTCTTCAACTGCTTTGATTTGAGGGCACTATCAACATCTGACATGATTCGTGGAGCTATGGAAATTTCAGCCAGCAAATCAATCTGTACAAGGCGGGGAAAAAGAAACCAACAAAAATTATGCCCACTTGAAGTTAAGAGACAAAGAAATCATTGATCCACAGATACATGTACCTTTAGATTTGGAGTAGAAGGATCTGGAAGTCTCATGTTGCGTGGAAAAGCACTAAGAATGACATTGCGCATTTGAATGCAACTTGCAGGAATCACATCACAGAAACTGAAGTGATAATCACAAAGAAATTCAGGAAAGTCATGCAGCAGTACAAGCAGAACTCTCATAGTTCCTTTGTATAAAATGTTCACCTAAAAAAGAAGTACATATGATATGAGAATTGAAGCATTATTGTTGATTAAATCAGACATGCAGTAATGAATACAAGAATATGGAACTTACTGGATCTGGAATTTCAGCATTTCTTAGATACGGCTCCATGAATTTGAAAAGATCAACAAGTAGACGCTGGAATAACGGCCAACCTTTCTGCAAATTGCACGTCAGCAGTTTTGGCATGAAGCTCCTGTGACTCACCAACTCAAGCCAAGCAAAGCTACAGCAAAGATAATTTTAATCAGATAAATACAGAATATCAAACACAGCTAATCAGATAAATATAGAATATCAAACACAGCATCTATTCAATGGAATAGTTCTAGCCAATATTAAAGCAGTAGCAACAGCAAGAACCAGCTACTTGTATGCCTATTACAAATCATACCTAGTGATAAAAGAGAACACCAAGTAGATGGAAAGAAAAATCAGATTGACTTCATGGTGCAAGAAAAAAAAAGTTCAGGGCTAGAGGTTCCCTGGTCTTAGATGGGAACAAACAGAAGCATCCCTTGTCATTACAAAGATTGCACAATATAGAAAGTAAAATGCTTTGAGTACAACTATTTAAGAACAAGTCAAGTACAACCATACATCTAAACCAGCCAATGTATTTATTAGCTTTCAACAAAATGCACGGTTATAAAAAGTGTACTCAAAACATTACACAACCGACATAACAGACTTAGGATGGTCCCTATCTTGATGCATCTGTTAGGCACATGTTGGGTCATATGCTCAACTATTCAGCAGTAATGGTTTTACTAAATTCTGGATTATTCTAACCCTTTTTCTTAGACCAACCTAGGAGGAACTAGGTGGCTTTACTAAGAAGAAAATAGGCACCTAAATCTGCCTCGACGAGGAATCGAACATGAGTGGTCTGAGCGTACATCCGCACATTCAACCAACTGAGCTAGGCTCACCTATATCCTAACCCTCTTTGATATAACAAAAGGATGTTTACAAAATGCACATGCACATTGAGTTGCATAGGTGAAGCAATTTCCACTCATCATCAGAGCAGTGTGAGTAGCAAAGATATAAGGGTTGGACCTTCTGCAAACAGGAGTAAAAAATTAAGTATATTTAGTTTTGCAAGTTACACATCTGATACCAGTCCACAATCCAGATCAAATGACGTAAACTCAGTTCCTACAACAAATATTTTATTGGCTGCCAGGACGTTACTGCTTCAATACAGCACGTGCTATGGATGACAACCGATTGTATAACAATGTAATCGCGAGTTACTTCCTTCAGCTCATGCTTTTGAAGCATCACACATAGATGACAGAATGAAGAATTGAAGATATGTAGAAAGGCAAAATTGATAAGTAGACCAAAGGTGATGGACAGACCTCCAGGCAGGAACTCTCAAGGGTTGTAGCAGGTGGAATGCGTTTGCAAATGCAGACAAAACCTGTTGCCAATGATATATTACATATGGTAAAATCAAGGCATAAAACTACATAGTTGAAGATGCATACCTGAAATTCATGGTGGGCATCTGAAGTAGTAAGGTCATAAAGCCAATTTATAAACAACCGAAAGTATGGCCGAGGATTAAATGAAGCTTTCTTTTCTTCAGCTTCTTTCTGAATGGTCCTCACTGTAACAGATAGAATCTGGACAAGACAAGTTGAAAGATACTTACTTTGTGAACTACCAATACATATATACTCGAAGGCCATAACCAATATGTAGAAACTAACCTTGGAAAGTATATTGCCTTTATTCGATGATATTTCCAGTGGAGAGTACTGAAGACAATCAACAAGCAAGCAATTATATCACTTGAATTCCACTACCCCATAAAGCAATAACTACAGCTTACAATATGGCATTACATTTTTAGAGAAAATCGATTGCTAATTACACAACATAGAGATCCCTACCAGATAAAGTTCAAATGATACCCAGCTCAACCAACAACTCACAATGTGACCCCAGGTACCATGATGATGCAGCAAAATAGAATAGGATAGATTTAACATTATTATCAATCATTCTGCTATGTACACAAACATCAACAGCAGAACAAAAAAAAAATGAAACAGAACTTTCATAACAGAATGCACGGATCCAAACTCTGCAGTCTGATCCAATATGGTTAGTCACGTCCTGATACCCTCAGACAGTTAAATGCCAGTCTCTCATGAAAACAAACTTCAACAGCCAAAATACATTTTACGTTTTTCAGCAATTATGATGCCTGGCCCTAATGACCTCAACACTAGAAATCTGCACTCCAAAAGTTATATGTAACACATGGAAAATCCTTTTAGATACCTTGAGCATCATGACGACAAGCTTTGCATATGAATCAATGGAGAAGTATGAAATTTGGGGTAACTGTGGTGATTGCTGGGATGATCCACCCGGGGCAACGATCTGCTCTGAGACTAGAGAGTGTGTAACAGCAAGTTCCTGAATTATTCAAAATAAGTATCTGAGTATGGAAAACTATACCATGAAATCTGGTACAAAGGTAGATTCATCACCGTGAGAATACGGAAGAAGCGTTCAGAAATATCATCTCCATTCAGCAGGCCATCCTGCTGCAACTGTGTGACAAAACGACTGTATGCCACATCACTAGCACTTAGATGATCACACATCTGACACCACTCAGAAAACAGGATTGCAACCTACAGCACATCAAAAAAATTCAACAGATTAATTAACACACACAGTCTATAGATTCATTATTGCAATTGATATACTCCATCCAGTCATAAATAAGTGTGTTTTGGACATCAACACAATCTCCAAAACACAACTAGTACTTTTTTGTTACTATTTTTTATAAAACGTAGCAAAAGTATACTTCTATAAAACTACATTTTGAGACAAATCTACTTGCAATCCTTTTCATCAAATATCTAAACTCACATAAAAAGTAATATGCAACCAAAGTTTGGAATCATTGATATTTGTGACTGGAGAGAAATCCAAGACCATAAAGAAACCATCTATAACAAACCAAACACACAAGATTATAGTTATAATTAAGAAAACACAGACAATTTAGCAAGTCAGGGTAAAATTGTGAGAATGACTTGAGCCAGCATCACACAAAAATACAGGTAATGAAAGCCCTATACATCTTACTATCTCCCCCTTTGTTGAACTATCTCGTCCGGCTTGGCTGAGATTTCTTTCTTAGTGCAGTGCCGTGGGGGCGATCTTTCCCCTGCCGGTTGAGTTCTTCTTTTTTTTTAACATGTGAGCACAATCATGATAAGGCACATGCTAGCAGTAGAAAAGGGAACAGACCAAGATCCATTCAAAAGTGTTATTTCTATACTTATCAAACCAAACAAAAAGACTCATGGGTACAATACTCTGGAATTCTGATCCCATACAAAAAATATGCAAAACTGAACTAGAGGAAAACCGAAACAGAACTAAGCATCTAAATGTAGAGCACAAGTTGAAAACAAAGAGAATAGATTCATGTAAATCAGGCTAAGGTTCTTGTAAATTGTAGGATTCATGGTATGGATCTGAATAAGTAGTTCCAACATGTCAGCCAAACCTGGTTTGGATCAACCATTGTAGTTTCATTAGCAGTGCTTTCCTCTTTGTTTGCTCGGGTTGTTAGAACCTACCAGTCAATTGAATAATACGGCACTCGTTTGAGAACAGAAGATATTGAGGAATATTCATGCTGTGGATAAGAGTGATATTTGAGAGATTGGATCATTAACCTTTTTATCTTTCGACAGTCTGACCTTTTCATCCTTCCCAACAACAAAACCAGCAGTAGTGTTCACATTATTCCTTGCAGTCTCAATCAATTGTTGCAACGATTCAGGTGAACCTGGTCTCCTTGCAAGCTGCAAACCAACATTACTGCCGGAGCTGGTCCATGGGTAACACCAGAAGAAAATAAAGACCAGGTCAATTATGCATACCTTCGATAGCGCATCAACAACATTGTAAAGCTCTGAGATGCTAACAGAATCTTGAGTAATCAATGTTTGGACAAGTGACATTGCGAATTCCGTTGCAATTTCTGAGGATGACAAATAAAAGGTTAAATCCAACTAAGTGAAAAACAAGAGTCATCTCATTAAAAAAACAAAAAGAAAAGTCCAGTGTTAATCCAGTCCAAAGGCTTTATCTGGTTTACATGAGCCCAAAATGTAGAACAATTACGCTAGTTCAGAGGGTTAAATAGGCATCACTAAGACTTATATCCAGTGAGCAAGTATGCTAGGCCAAGGGAAAATTATGCTTTTCACTAGTAACTTTTTTTTGGCACACATATTTGAAAACACAAACAAGATATTGATTTATTTGCAACCTGCACCTTATGATTCCCATATTGTAAGATTCATATAAACCAGTTAGTTTAAATGGAAGAATGGTGAAATACATTTTCATGTCCGGTGTTACACTTTTAAGCCAGTTTTTCTTGCAAACTAGTTTGTAATACATTGACAACGTTATACCAGAACTTTAATTGTCAAAGATGCAGCTTGAAGAGTGAATTCAACATCTTATTCTCCCTTCAGTCTTACTGTTTGATGTTTAGGAGTTTATGCTATGGGATTTCAAGAAGAGGCGTACCTACATCTTCCTGAATGCCTCAATCTCAGTTAACGTGTCACTACCATTTACTTGATCATATAATCCAACCGTAACTTGGCATAATGGGACGCAAGAGATAAACAAGTTCAATGGTGTGTGTTACATTAACAGGTGCAATGAAACTTTGTACCTATCCTGTGTGGATTTTCTTAATAAATGTGCACAAGTATAAAACGTAAATAAAAAGAAAATAGGGTAGTTCACATCTTAACATACTATTTCTTCCACCATCAATCAGCTTTGCCAAATGAACATTGTACTCCCCAAGATTCAGCAACTCAGAACGAATAAGGCCAAATATGATTTCAATGTTAAACTTCTTCTCTTCATCGGAATAGATTACCTGAATAAAGACAATGACCTCGAATGCATCAATGTAAGAACGTTTTCAATGTTAACCATAAACCAAATCAGCCAATGGTGCAATACACAAAAGTAACTACAGCAGAGAAAATAAAGAAAGATAAAGAAGGTGAAACGGATGGAATACAAAGGCTGAATATCAGAATCATACCCAGCTTGTTAACTCTTTGACAACAAGCTTGCAGACATCTCTTATCGCAACTAAGGTCGCTAGAAGCCATGTGACATACGCACTATTTGAAGCGTTATCATACAAACTTCTGAAAACCTGGGACAAAAGGCACCAAAACTAGCTTGTTGTCAAAACAGTCAAAAAGACAAGTCCCAAAGAACAGACAACTGAGCAATACATACAATAATCAAAACAGATGGATTACCTTCTGCGCAACAGCTAATGCAGCCTCATCCCGGCTAACACACCTGAGTAAGATATCTGGAACTGCCGCAATAACAGACTGAATACAAATATTGCATTAGCCATCATTAGATAAGGAGAAAAAGTTGCCTATTGGCAGAAAATACATATAGGAGAGACCAGGCTCTAGCATACTTGCATGCCAAACTTTACTAAGTAAATAGGAACTGAATCCTATAAGAAATATTGATGTACGGGAGCAGTATAAATGAAGGATTGTCTGACCTCAATTTCCACATCTTTGCCATTATTGGTGATCAAGGCTTCCAACTGGAGGGAAATAGTACACATATTAGTCTATCAATAGGTTACCCACGCAAAAAGACAAAACATGCACAGGAGATTACAGGCAAAGCATAAAAAAGCTGGCATAGCAAAGTAGGGTTGAACCAGCACATAAATGAAACAAAAAACAATTGATGCACAAAAAGGCATTTGTGACAAGAACTACTTGGTAGAAGACAAAATAACAGAACAAGAACATATGATCTTCAAAATCGGGAAACGTGCAATCAAATGCAATCAAATTTGGGCACCACCAGACCAAAAGTTACAGATCTTGCTCCCCTAATGTTTTGGAAGAGAAATTATGAGATGCCAACATGAAACTAGCACATCCTTTATTAAGATGATCCATTGGAAGCAGTGAGTAAATTATGAGGACTGAAAAACCAAAAGCATGTTCATTTCTAATTAGTGATTGCCACAATCATTTTGATAAAAACATAATCACAAGAGGATCTCTCTGACGAGCACGAACCATAATATCAGTACCTTTTGTGCAACCTGTTGGTATTTCTCCAAAGCATCCCCTGTATTCAAAGGTTCAGGTAAAATAGATCCCAGGTGGTCTGCAGCAGATGTAGGTGGCACCATAGCACTTATTTCCTGGCAGAGGGTTACATAGGTCTCAGAAGATAATATATGGTAACATGGACATGAAGTCAACAGGAAAATTACATTGGTTGTGACTGTTGTTCCACCAACAGGAGGGTCATTAGATGCCAAAGGAGAAAATGTGGATGCAGCACCAAAGGTTCCACCAAGTAGGACAGAAGAATGGCTTGCTGCAACTTGGGCAGGAGCAACACTATGGGAGACACAAGATATTAATCAATCCAAAACAAGCAAAGAAAAAAAGGGTCACAGATACAGCCAAAGCATGTGTACCTCGAAAATTGTGCAATACCAGGAACTGATTCCTCAGACACCAGTTCTGTTGGCTGAGTTAAAGATGTTAGTGAACCCATTTGAACAGTTGAAAATTTACTGGAGGTTGTCGACATTGAATTTGGACTGTAAGCTCGAGGTACACCAAGAGTGCTTGACACAGTAGCAGCACCAGATGGACCAGAACTTGTAGCACCAACATTTTGACCATGGCCATGCCACACGTGAACAAAGTCCTGAAAAGAAAAGAGTAAGATGAAGATAATCATGTGTCCAACAAAGAAACATCATGGCATAACTTCAATTCAGGAGTTTATGGTTTGCTGCTACACCTCATACACTCTCTGTTGGGTAGCAGATAGATGTCCAGGCTTAGGACGTAGTGCTTCAGGGATCCGATCAAATAGCCCTTGAGCATAAGTATCATAATATGCAGGACCAGTTGCCTCTCTTTGTTTCTTTTGTTGAGAAAATGACTGCGCTATTTCTCCATCAATCACTTCAACAGCCTGAGAAAAGTATGTTAGTCATGAGGACCAGGGGAAGTAACAAGGGAATCATCTGCTTATCCATTATCAAAAGCATATACTTCTCTAAATAACAGGTCCACATCACCATGACCAATGATGATCAGATAGAAAGAAGAGGTAGGTAATAATGAGTACATGTTAACTTGTAATTTATCTTTATGAGTAATCATTGTTAGATGTTAGGACTTAAATTGTTAACTTAAAGCAATTACAGAAGACCGACAGCTAAGTTGGAATTTTAAGAACCATCTGAGAACCTTACAGTTTCAAATCTGTTGCAGGAAAAGTAAAAAATTAAAGGTCTATGTGTAGCGCTGCAGAATTAGAATTGTCAAGGTGCTACCTGACGTGTTGCCACAGACTCAATAATGGCACAGCCGAGATCCAGATTGTCGTTGACTAGCATGTGAATAAGTTGCTCAATAGTTTCACTGCCACTCATAAGGTTCTGAATGAGATTTCGAAGATGGGAATATAGGGCGACACGAAGAGGTTCCTGCAGCAGAGAAAAAGGAAACACAATTATATGTTGTGTTCAACAGATCCAAAAGTTAAGGGCTAATAAAATCAACAAGCAGACATTGTAGTAACATAGTCTTAAAGGCCTTAGGCAAAAGTACCTTGCAAGTAACATGTGCCAGCCTTCCAGCTAAAGTCCCGACCATCAAATGCGCAGAACGAGTTATCGTATTGTTATCAGACTCCAGTGCATAATCCTTCAGGAAATATATGTGTCAACGATATCACAGTACTAACAACACCTTAAACCAAAGCAGGCCAGAAAGTAACCTTCACAATAAGTTCTTTTGTAGTTCGGCTTGCTATTGTCACACTTCTTTGAATCACAGGCTGTATTATCTCCCTGTTAGCCTTATCCAAAGCTAAATCCATAATTCTACATAAGAAATTTATCAGCTATCAACAAAAGAAGTTCAAATGACATATGACAAATTCCTTTCAGCAACTGAGAATCATACTTGCTATACTGCAATTGTGGACCAAGCGAGCCAAGCTTTGGATTTATTTTGAAGCGTATCTCATCACGTGGAATCACCGCCATAAGCTACATAACCAAATTAAAAAAAACAATGATATAGCATGAGTTAATTGTCTCGATAGACAACAGCAGTTAAAATGTTAAGGCAAACCTGATTAACAGAGAACAGAGATGGTGATGGTGATTGTGTTTGTGCTGGCGAAACCTGGGCCAGTGAAGATTGCTCAAGCATCATCAGAGCAACGTTTTCATCTTCCACTGTGCTGGTTGGAGGCACACGTACAGGGGCAGCATACTGCGAACAAAAGATATTCCAAATATAATAGCAGAAGAGTGTACCTCCATCATATTGATAAAGGAGTTCAAACCCAACCTGATTCAGCACATTTGGAAGACTTATAGCACGGGATGTGATATTGATCTCAGGCTGCAGTTCCACATGAGTTAGTGAAGAGATGGTCCCCGAAGAGACTTCTGAAACCACAGGGGTTTGAGTTGCAGCAACATCTTTATTTGAAAAATCCGGATTTCCCTCAACTTCGCGCACTCGATCTTTAAGCAGGGAAGTTGGTTTAACATCTTTTATGTCCACAGTAAGGTTCTTAAAGAGAACCTACAATCTCCAAAAAGAATGACAGTTAGCAAAGGTAACAAGAGCAGACACGGGACTGTTACAAAAAATTTTAAGAAGGGAATGCAAACCTCAATATCAAATTTCAGATTCATTTTGAGGTTTGGTAGATTATAAATCTCTGCAAGTAGACTTAAAATTCCCATGGTCCAGGGATTTGGAGGACGATATGCGATACTTGACTGGCAAGGTTCAAGAATCTGCAGAGCAAGTAATGGTCATGATGTGCTAACAACTGGAATTTCTTTGGGTCAGTTTAATTCAGATTATAAGTCTTATAGAAACTTTAAAAAAGTGTGAATGGACACCTTTGAAGTGAATGGTATGACTGCAATCATCAATCCTTTCTCGTAAGCCTGAAGAACAAAATTTCAAAAGTTTATAATCAGACAAATACAAATATACTGAAGTGAGCTTTCAAGAAGCACATAAATACAAGAGGATTAGAAATACCAGTTAAATAAAATGGTGGCATTAGACTGCCGAAGGGAAATTGAACCAATAAAAAAATTAAACCATGGGGTTTTAATTTGGGTGGAAAAGGCATGCTAAACACACAGAAATGTTAAGGGCCAATCACATATTTGCCACCAGTTCATACGATGTGAATTTGCCACTAAAAAACATTTAACCGCAGATTTGCCACTAGAATAGGCTTTGACCCATCAAACTTGCCATTGGAAAAACATACATAGCTAACAGCATCTACTGGACACATACCCCACTCGATCACCCCTTGACCCTAATTTGGGCAAAAGAGGCATACTGACATATTTGCCACCAGTTCGAAACATTGTGAATTTGCCACTAAAAAAAGTCTAACTGCATATTTGCCACTAGAATAGGCTTTGAAGTTTGAACCATCAAACTTGCTATTAGACTAGCAGACCTATCTAACATTGTTTACTGGACACGAATACCTCACTCTATCACCCCCAACCCTCGTCCCCTCCACTCTTCATCCCATAGTCCTGTCACCCTTCAACTACACCAGTGGACATCCTGCACCAGCTTCTGCCCATGTCGCTCCTTCACGTCCAATGCCCACCTGCTCATGGGCTCAAGCTGGACAAGCCTCTGCTCAGCCCGCCAGCAAGTGTGCCACCCTCATCGTGCTCATCACTGCCGTGGCTCGGTTTATCATGACTCATGACACTGGGGGCAAGCCAAAGTTGGTATGCAAATAAAAGAATACAATCCATGTTCAGATGGATCCCAACACAGAGAACAGGCCATGGCAGCTTATCTGCCACTTCTGGACTCACTGGCTGTTCCCCTGATGCTTCTCCTGCATCTAGGCAAATACCAACCGTCCACTCGCAGCCGAGCTGATTCACCCACTCTCGTCACGCTTGAGCAACTGCCCGATGCTCCCCAGCCACTGCCGCTGCCACCATCAGTCACGCCTGAGCAGCCACTGACATCGGCCATCACACCCCACATTCCGATTTGCTGCAGCACCTCCCAGCTATAATGGAGTGCTGCAGCTGTCACCTACCCCAATTGTAACCGGTTTGAAATGATTTCCCCTGAATTTGGGATGGGGGATGCAGGACTTGAGAATCTGGGATCATGCCTGAAAATGAGTTCGAGGGAGATGTGTTCTGTGCGATTCCATCGATGAAGGCCTGATGAGAGAACAATATATAGGCATGGCCAGTATTGTCTTATGGTGTCCTTCCAATTTCCGTTTTTCATTTCCTCAATTTATTTTGGTGCTTTAATCTAACGATTTTTTTGTGGGAGAAGGATGTAGCGGCAAACGAAAGGAACAAAGATGCAATTCAGTAGTATATTTGCAATTCACATTTTTATAATGGCAAATTCCAATTCAGTGCTTAGAGCTGTTTGAGTTAAGTCCTGATGGTGATAGAATAATGTATTAGTAGTGCCTGTGTGCACTTAGTGCCTGTGAGCACTTGTATCTGTGGGTGGTTCGTGCCTACGTGCACCTTATCACCAATTACTGCTTTAGATGCTCTTTAGATGCTTAGATGCTCTTTAGATGCTTTGCTTAGCTTGTAAGCCACCTACCCAAGGTTGGCTATAAATATGTACCCCAAGCTACCTTTGTGGCTGTGGTTAATGGAAAAGATCATTTTGGGCCAACAAGAGCAGTGGCAAATGCACAATTTTCCCAAATATAAAATACTCAGGAGTCTAATACAGAAGCAGTACCTCCACAATAAGAGATTTTGGGTCAATCTCCTTAGCCCTTAGTGCCTGGTTCCTACCAATGGTGAACTTTCCCAACCAGCTGCCTAAGTTTTTTAGCAAGGAACGCTCCTCAGAACTAGATTTGATAAGGTCTGATCTTAACAAGACCTGCAGCAAAAGTGTCAAGTTTAAACAAAATTGTTACCTCAAAGAACAGGGTAGACAAGTTGGAGTGAACACAAACCTTGCAGTTCTCATATGTAGCTTTCAGTATTTCCTTATTCAAGGATTTGGAGTTTACTTTATCAAAGAACTTCAAATACAGGTCATGAAAATTCGGTTCAATGCTTGCCCTGCCAAGATGTTGTATGGCTCAGCATTGTCAAATCTATACAATAAATATTGGGAAGAAATCGGGAAGGGAGACTATTAGTATGATACCTTTTCATGACCATGTATTGTGCAAACCAAGGATAATACTGTTCCTGTAGGACATCATTAAACTCCTTTGCCTTAGCTTCCATGTTTGAGGTAGATATATTGTTGATCATAAAAAGAATCTTATCCTGAACTTCAGATGCAGGTGTCTAGGTTAAGAGGAAAAGTCAATTAGCGCAGCACAGGTTATGTATTACCCCACTCCCACTAACAGAAAATAAAATAAGAAAACCAACCTCAATTGGTGTCTCTCTTTGTTCCGCTGCTGCAACAAGTGTCTCAATATTTAAAGCAGCTCCAAATCCACTAGTGTATGAAGGTTGCCTAGGCAATCCTAAAAAAGGCAGGCATAACCATGTAGATGTAAATTAGAGGTACAAAGCTTAAGTAACTGATGTAACCATGAATGCATTAAGGTAGCAAGGCACCTGAGGTACTTCGAGAACGCAGGAATCCAGTAGTATGCACACTCGTTGACACACTGGTAGACTGATGAGGTGAAGCTAGTAAAGAGGGTGGAACAGTTGCCTACGTGGGAAGGAACGTGAAAGAATAAGTCTCAAATACAAATATTACTGAAAGGAAGGGAAACAGGCACTGCATCTAAGCGCCTTGTCTTGCTGTCATAAACTAGGAGGCATGCACATGAAAATTTCCTGATACCTTTGGGTTAATAGCTGAATCAGCAGATGATGAAGGGAGGGAAGGTTGAGTGGATAAAATGCTCTTGTTCTGCGAACTCATAGAAACCTTAGACTTCTCCCCAAGAAGACCATGCTGCCTATGTTGCAAAGGAAATGAAGGAATAGGCCTTCCTAGTTGAGCTGGGGTTGTACCCATCAGCCATGATGATTCAGGCACCTACATAAATTCAATGTCATTTAGGAAAAAAAAAAGACGACAGTTGACAACATTGATCAGTCAGCATGTGACAAACTACCAACATCGTAAATTGCTAGCAAAATGGAAACCTATTGCAAGAGCCCTTCAGTTCAAATTCAAAGGTAGCCACCAAGATGTAGTTCCCTTTTCTAAAACCTTTGTGATAAAGTTACCTCTATGCCTTCAGTGGATGATGAACCAGAAACATGCTGCTCTGCAGAAAGCAGATTGCTGACATTTGGCTCGTTTCGACTTGACGAAATTTTGGCAAGGGCTCTCTCAATAGCAGAAACCATTTCAGAATGTGTTCCACGAAGATGCGAAATCTGCAATATATGATTACAGTATTGTGGCCACTCTATGACGCGGTCCATAAACTGCTCCAGTGCTGCTGTACCAAACATAAACATCTGCAAACAATAACATCATCAACACCGTGTTTTAAGGATCAGTGAACGGAGATGTAAAAGAATATGAGAGGTCCTAGAAAACCTTTGAATCAACAGATTTGCGCAAGGCATCAAGGACACCACGCAGAGCAATTCCAAGTGCAACGTGAGCCACAAGTTGATGTTTGATAAGAGATCCTATTTTCAGAAATAGAATTGCATTAGAGAAATGGACAGTTTTTTTAGAGAAACAACATTCCATTACATGAGCCAAATAGCACAGCCAAATCACTGGTCGACTGACCAGGTACAAAATCGCAATCAACCCACAGGTGATGGTCAATCTTCAGACTCAGCACCACAACTGGCGAGTACGTGGGCTACATTATAAAACTCCCAATGAACAAGCAAAAACCAGACCTCATACAAAGCCAACATACATAGGTTCTAGCCTCACGAATCGGTACACCAACCACCAACAAAATGGAGGATTTTACTTTTCAATGCAGTAAAAGATTGGTCAAGTAAGACTCTAGAATTATCTTGCCTACCCCTAAACTACTTGCAAGAGAAAAAACTACCGGTCATGCTTTAGTTTCAAACTTATCACTTGGCACACTTTTTAGACATAGACTACCATAAGACTAACTTCATTTTTCATGAGAGTGCAAATGAACATTCTATGGAACCGTGGAATATTATACAGGCAACTGAAGATATAAGACAAAGAAAGACGTTATAGACATACAATCTACAAATTTTCCATCAATCATGGAAAACATAGCAAAAAAAGAAATCTCATTTCAGTTGGAATTTCCTGAAGTGAGTGATACTAATCGTGAAGTAGAATAACTATCACACTGGATCATAAAACAAGAGCTTTATTCCGTAAGAGCCTAAATTTAGAACACAAGTTAACCTGTCAACGAACTGGAAATAGTGTTGCATGAAAAAAGTAACATCAGGGCACAATTATATGCAATAAAGGGTTTATGAAGGCCAAGCAAAGTAAAGATGCGCTTACCAAACAGAACAGCTGCTATCTTAAGCTGCTTATCAGGATACTTGGGAAAAAATTTATATTCTTCAAAAAGATTCGAGATCATACAATTGAAAATTGATACCTCCCTGTCATTAATGGCATTCAGATAATACAATGAACAGATAGACACACACCAATGTGAGTAAAATTCTATAGGAAGACTCAGCTTTACAAAGATTATTGAAAAAAATGAACAGTTAGTACTAATTAGGCAGCAACTTTGGAGGGGGAAAATAGGCATTCAAATTAGTTATGCCATCTTAAGTTTACGTTGAAAACAATGGGATCCTCCAACAGTACTACCCCAATTTGAAATGAATAATGTCTATAGACCATGCCTTAAATAGATTAATGGAGCATAGTACAAAAAAAAAACGAAAAACAAAGTTTCAAGGAGGGGACTGTAATTTTAGCACTCAGTTCAACTAAATTGTTGAGTATATATCTTCTTCAGTATATAAGTTGATCCAAACCAATTTCAATCAACAAGTCTTTGCAGCATTGTGAAGTAATTGCATGAACCACACGGTGAGTCAGAAAAGCAACAAAAACCCAGTCCAAATTATATTCCAGTGTTAGCTCATATGCACCTCTTATCTGAAGATTCTTTGAAGCGAACAAGCATTTGTATCATAGAATCAGTGCTTATCTGTCCAGAGAACATCTGGTGAAAGTACGTATTAGCCTCTACTTCAATGTCATCTGATCCTCCCTGTGAATTAGCGAGCTCTCTTACAACAGAACCAGGATTCCTCGATTCGTATAGAGCATAAAGTTTCCTTAGTTCATCCAATAGTTCGGCGGATAAGAGATGCCCAGAGTGAGACTGAAGAACCTGAAAATGTGCATCACATGTGTCCATATTGACAAACAAAAAAAAAAGGCAAACAGAATGACAATAAAACAAAATAACCATTCAAACCTTTATGAAGACAGGACAAGACTCCCAATATAAGTTTGTAACAATAGCTCGAGGTTGTTGTGTCGTAGCCACTAAGATATAATCTGTGTTGCTCATAGTTCCTTTCAGGAAATTAACACATTCCTGAAAGTAGAAAGTGTTAAGTAGCCAAGTAGGCACTATTGAGCATTGAAAATAAATGGGCACTATGCTACGAGAATTCAACCCCGCAATGGATGTAGGAGAATAGATATGCATATTACCTCAAGAAAACCTTTCCTGTATACAGATAACTTTTCTGTCAGCCATTTCTCAAGATAGCTGTAGTCTTTCCTCGAGGCAGCAGCAGCCAATTTAATGGAAAATGCAAATGGAGTAGAATCAAGGACAGCAGATAGAATCTGTTTCCAGTGGAACAAGAGTTGAATGAAAAAAAAGTTTAATTTGGCAAACATTGGAATGCTACAGCATTGAAATCATAGTTTGGCATGGTGCCAATAACAAACATTGAAAAGATGTTACTGGAAGCATGTGGATAATTTTGATACAATACAGTTTTAGAAAATAAAGATTTATTACAAACCTTCAAGTCATGGCACACATCAACAATTCTTAGCAAATAATCTGGATCACAATGAGCTACAAACCCTCGAAGTGTGAGGTATGGGTTTGTATGCCAAAGATAATTCACCACACTGCCCTTTGTTGTGTCCTTCAGTAGAGAAGGAAATACACAGGATAGTACTTCATACTGGAGGAGATTATACACGGTCTGCAAAGCAACAAGGGGAACTTAACACTAGTAAAATAAAATGAAATTAGAGTCACTTCGTTAGGCAGGATTAGAAATCCATACATTGATGTTGCTAACACCAACAAGTAGGAGGTCTGGGCAATGCTCAAGTGGATACTCAAGCATTGATCGTACAGACACAGTATATCCAACTTCAGCAAGTTGGCATAAAACCTCTAGAAGGTCAAGGCAGAACCATGCATGATTACCTTGACTAGGACCTGCCAAGTCTGGAAATGCCTGCAGTAAATTACAACTGTTAGGTGTGAAATGCGTAGAGTTTATCAAGAGTGAGGGCAGATGTTGTCAATAGTACCAGTTGCCTGGAAGAATGTGCAAATGTAAATGTATCAGTTGGAGCAGAAACCGCATGCTTTAAAAAAGATATCTGGCCTGCTGCATTCTTCCACAATGACCCACAAACAGCATGAAGCGGAAAGGGATCCTGTACAAAATCCAATCAATTTATCAGTCAAATAGTTGATTTTCCAAAATAGAAATGTTTATATGCATACCTTGCAGGCACGCGCATATATAGACATCAATAGATAAAAGGCTGCTTCATCAGGTATATTGAAGCCATCATGATCAAGATATTCCATTACACGCACCCAGTTTGTACTTGGGGCCTGCATGGGAAAGACAGCTATAGTGTGAGGGTGCTGAGCAAACTTTGGAAAAAACAATGGAAAAGCAAGAGGTCAATAGCTCACGAGTTCATTGATTGAATCCACAAGAACATCTGTGTTCCATTTAGTAAGCTGAGGTGAGTCGTTCGTGTGGCTGTTATGAATAGCAGATACAAATGTTGCATATGTGTTATGGGCCTCTCCAAGAACCTTATGAGTGCCAACAACAGCCCCAAGCAACTTAGATATTGCAAGATCATCAAGAGGCTCAAAAACAGAAAGTATTTCCTTACAGTGAGTACTGTCAACAGTACATCCATAACCCAACTCGGTTACAATGTCAGCCATGCCTATTTCTTTCCCAATCTCAGAGAGAAGCAACTCAAAATCAACATCTGTGCTACCAAAGTACATCTCCAAATGTCTACATGGCACAGGAAAGAAGGGGGGATCATTTGTGAACACATGGGAATGAGGAAGTGAAAATATTCAGATTGTTTTAATAGTGGAAAACTGAATACCTTGAAGAATTTGTTGATTCACTATCACGTTCCCTATTTGCGACAGGTGCAAAAAATGGCCTTTCCGTGACTTTTAGTAAAGATATAAAGTTATTAAAAGTATCCATATGCTTCGACAGGCCATCAGACTGATGCAGAAACACAGCAATTTCATGGATTTGGTCATTTGATACAGATTGGTTAGGGTTTGAGCACAGCTCTTCAATTTGAGCCCTTGAAAACCGTTGCCCTGGAAAAGAGAGGCAATGTCAATGACCATCTTAAAAAGAAGAGAAGAAGATATGACATCACCAGGCAAGCACGGAAATGCATACCTTTCAGCTTTATCTCTGAATACTCAGAATCCAACAGCGCAAGTCCGAAACCAACTTTCTCAGCAGCTGAGAGTTCCAGCAGATTTGACAAGGTTTCAAGAAAACCATCAGGAAGTGCTGTCATCTTGAGCGCCTCGCAAAAACAGGTGCTGAAGTATGTTTTATCCAAACAATATCTGAAAACATCAGATAAAAGATTCTGTTGCGACTGGAGGTTCTTGACCTCCCCAGCAGTCAGCAACCTTTGATTCAAACAGACTTGGAGCACCAAGATGCATCCATCCAGGCCGCAGTCAACCAACTGAAAGGTGGGAAAGTAAGTTAGAACTAAGACATGCTGAGGGCAAAAAAGAAACATATCGTAGTCAGCAAGTAAGCAAACAGATGTATTTTACAGAAAGGCAGTAAAATAAATTAGATTCTTGAAGTCACGTTACCACAGCTAACGAAGGTTCAGAGAGAGTTACAGAATGACACCAAAAACCACTTGTTTGCAGTAAACTTGTGGCCTGCACTCTAACAAGTCCCAGGATTCGACAATCTTACCGCTAAACGCAACCCTAGCCTAACCTAGCGCAGAGACGGAATTGCTCGCAATCCGCAAGGAGACGTGCGAGGCAGCATTGGCTGGAAGGAACTGAACCCCGCGGATCCAGACTGGGAAGCGACAAATAGAGGAGAGGGGACGCGTACCTGGCAGAGCTCGCGCCGAATGGAGTCGAAGTTGGAGTCGGTGGCGTCACCCAGCAGGAGGCGGAGCTCCGCGGCGACATCGGGAGTGAGGGGGATCATCTCGCCGGCGGCCAAGGGGCGAGGGGACGAGAGGGGTTTGGGGCCTTGGCCCTCGGGGGAGTGCTGTACAGACGGGAAGGATCTGCCTTTGCCCATGTGGCGGCGGACCCCAGTTCTAGCTGGATCGCCATATATATACTTTATATATACGTGAAAAAATTAATTTTCCTTCTTTTACTTCAACATTTTTTTAATATAATTTTTATCTATACAATAATTGTAGGAAAAAAACTCCTTTAAACTATAGAATTATGAAAACATAGTGCAGCTAAATAACCGTGGAAAAGCTACATAGGTTATATCTCGGGTTTTCTTTATTAAATGTTAATTTGACTAAAGTAAATATAAATATGTTTTTAATATAATTTGCTTAGTTGAACTTGAAATACAAAGTTATACGCTTAGATGTTTATATATACTTTATTCCAATTTAAATGTTTTATTTGTATAACTTGTACATAAATATTTCTAAATAAAATTTGCCTAAATTTTACATCATCTTTTCATATATAAATATAACTTGCTTAAATCTAACTAAAGGTGTTTTTCTGAAATATCTTTACATTGTTTTTCTCAGCTAAAATAAATGAAGCATGTAGCTCTTGTCTTTTCTTTTACAATCCAAACCGCTCGATAGCTTTGTCTTTTCAACCATAGCGTTGTTTCTAGTCCTTCTTGCATCCTTGTGAGCCATATCCTTTAGTGCATTCTTTTAAAGCTTTTCTTTTGATTGGTGTACTGTTATTGGTTGTACTTATTTGTTTGCTTCGTATGCTTGTGCCCGATGATTAAGCGAGTAGAAGGAACGTCGTTCGAGAGCTTTGAAGAACAAGAGCTGAAGATAATATGAGCAGCTATATCTTTGGAGAAAGGCAAGTGTGTCCTTGTGCTTTTATCCCGATATCTATATTTAAATCACTATTGCATACGCTTGCATTTAATATTGATGGATCCTATTAAGGTTTGCCTAGTTTTTATCATTCCTTGTCAACTTGGGTTTATCTTTCTATTGGGTAGCTATGCTTAGCTGCTATACTTAGGTTATGGTGGTTTTAATGAACTCAATGATTAAACTTATTTTATTTATAATATACCTTTCATTAATACAAGATCACTGTACTCATGAAGCGACCACCTAGGAAAATAGTGCAACCACAAGAACTAATGAGCTCTGGTTCTTGGCTAATTAATTAGAGACTCTAGTTTGGAGTGGTCTTACCCAAATGGCAAGAGGGGCGGCGGTAGATGGGGTATAGCCCGGCCCTCTGACTGATCTGCTCTATGGTAGTTTCGCAGTCTTAAGAGAGGTTTATGCTCTGATACTGATCCAGAAATCTTAGCGGGCTACTTCTTATCAGAGAATCTTTGTAAAGGCCTTGTAGCATCTCTATGCAGTCACACCTCGGTAGTGTGATGAGTGCCTGATCAGCACAACATGGTTGGGTCTAAAGTTCTTCTGAACTTTTACGCGACTTGTGGGTAAATATGTACGACCTCTGCAGAGTGTATAAAACTGATCGATCAGCCTGATCACGGTTTAAGAGCGGCCTAGACCCTCACATGATTAATGAACTTGAAGATGGACTTAAAATGTGGTTTATGTTATGGTTATGTTTTTGCCATATACTTATGGCTTATATTTCTATTAATTGTGGGTTGGTAATAAAAATGCTTAATGCAATCGACCAATCAACCTTTCCTTGTTCAAGCCTTGCATTCATATTTTTCCCACACTTGCTGAGTACGACATGTGCTTACCCTTGCTATAATCAACATTGCTCAGAAGAAGAAGCTGCTATGAAGTTGTTGTTAGGATGGTGCTGAAATCTAGGCGTACGCAACCCCCAGTCGATTGCCTGCGAAGTTTGGAGCCTCCGTTTCCAGGATTAATCTGTATATCTCTGATAACTCTTTTTCTTTACATGATACTGTTTACTGTTATTCACTAATGATGTTACTATATGTATGACACTAGATCCTAACATACATATAGGTAGCACTTCATTTTGTTTTAAAATCTGGTGTGACAGTTACAATTTGATTGTCCATGTCAGGTTAAAATTATCCTTTCAAAAAATACCCAAAATTCAAGTATATATATAAAAGTTGTGCATGCTTTACTAAATAATGCACAAAATAGGGTTTCTTGCGCCCACCATTATTCTTTCTTTTTGGCAAAGGCAAAGCTTTCTTATGACCCAGAGCACGGCTAAACAAAAGCTTCTCAGCCATGAAGCATATTGCGATCATTAAGTTTTTATTTCATCTATGGACTATTTGTTATTTTGGGGCTGTAGCAATTGCATGAGTGACCACAATGTGTATGTATAGAAAACTCTTAAACTTTGTAAAAGTTCAGTAGCTAGACTCCAATAGCATTACTAATGGATGACTATGGAGGTAAATTACAAGCGATACGTTTCCCAGTGCACATGTTGCAACGTTTGGCGAATCATACATCCCCTGCTCCTGAACGATAAGGAAGATTAATTCATGGCTTGGCATTTTGATCCAAGGGTGTGTTCGATCAGCCTACAAAGTAAGCGTCGACAGTAGAATACCGTACACAATCCGGCAACGGGGAGCCCCTTCCCCTGTAGAGTATTTGAAAGCTACCCTGTGCTAGCAAAGTCAAGATGTTTAAAAAGATTATGGCCAAGTGATAACAAATTGTTTATGGGTGAATAATGATTGGATTAAGAAGGATCAATATACTCAAGTGACGTGAAAACAACAAATTACGAAATGCACAAATGAAGTCATGACAAGCAAAAATATAATTGTATGGATGGAAAGCCAAGCAACAAGCAATGCAAGAAGAAAATTAAAGCATCTGCTAGCTAGCTGTGTCTAGAGCTTCATCCGTTGCAAGAAGCTCTTGCCCTCCAACTTGGCGGAGAAGAAGAGCCTCATGAAGCTCTCGTGGTCCACCGTCTTGTACATCACTATCTCCGGCTCCTGGTCAGTGACGAGCTCTCTCAGAGGGCCTATCGTCGCGTGGATGCTCGGAGAGTGGAATGCCGCAACGGACAGCCGCGCTCTCTCCGTGTTGATCACAGCCCGGTGCTCGATGCTCCGGTACCTTCCGTTTGTGAAGATCTGCACAGATTTCATGCATTTTTATTTTCAGTAATAATCTAATTGGTTGTGAAGATCTCTCATACGGATACCTGAAGAATGTCTCCCACGTTGACAACAAAAGCGCCCTGGAGAGGCCGCACGGGAACCCAGCTGCCATCGTCCCGCTTTACCTGCAGACCTTGAACCTGGTTCACTTGCAGGACGAGGGTGAGGAGATCAGCATCCGAGTGGGGCGAGAAGCCCACAACTTTGTCCGCCTCGGCGCATGGAGGATAGTAGTTCATTCTCATTGACTGTATTCCGCCGACGCATTTGCTAGCAATCGCCTCCGGTTGCAGACCCAAGTTGGTGGACATGATACCCAGCAGGCGATCTGCCACATTATTCACAGCAGCCGAATACGCGTCCAGCGTCGATCTGAAGGTGCCGGGCTTGTCAGGCCAGAATCTCATGTTCCTGTGCTGAGGCGGCTGCGTATTCAGGTAAAGGATGTCAGCCCAGTCCAGCTTCTGATCCTCCGAGACCACGAACAGTTGACCGTAACCCTCCAGCTGCCCTCGTTCCTGAGCAACCTGCTTCTTTGTTTCTGCAGGCAACCCAAAGAATCCTTCAACATTCGCCTTCATCCCCTCGATGACATCATCCGGAACATCGTGGTTTATGAGCTGCAGACGCCAATTGCATGCATCATCCAGCTAGCTTAAATGTTCAGGAAAGCAAAGAAATTAACAGCAACCAACCAGAGTATATATACCAGACCTGGAAGAAGCCCCACTCCTGGCAGGCCGTATGGAGGCGTGCAGATTCATCACGACAAACCTCCGGGTGAAGCAGCCTCTCAAAGTCAATGATGGGTATCGCGGCCTCACCGTCGCCAGCGACAGCATCTGCAGCCACCTCTGGCCGGAGATACCTCGGCGGCACATGGGCTCCACCGGTGGCCGCCACCATTGCTTGCACGCTCGGCACAGGGAGAGACTCCATCTCTCTTCCTATCTTCTTTCACTTTGAGTTGTCAGCCTGAGAAGCCAACTCGATCGATGCTTGCATCGACATCAACTACTCTACTATATTAAACTTGCTGGCCTCAGGTACTGTTCGCAGCCACTGACGCGTGGGTCCTGCAGCTTCAGTCAGTCATTAAGCTGCAAGAATAGGCGAGCTCTCAGGTACTTTTCACAGACGCTGGCATGTGAAGTTCAGTCGCTTCCTTTTAGAAAAACAAAGAAAGAAGACAACTCCAAGTTCCAATCCTTCTCCGCCACCGCTACAAATCCAACACGAGCCAAGAAGAATGTGGTGCCCTGCGATGGGTTAGAAGTGCAGCCAACCCTTAATCGATGAAATAAAAGAAATTTCTGTTGTGGATGCCACATCATAACTCAAAACATGCATCAGCTCGCTCATGAGTCAAGAAACTTATTGCTGCAAAGAAGAAAAAAATAGCAAAATCAATCATGAATGGAACACCTAATCCAACGAAAGAGTTGCAAGGCAAGTGAAGCAAGACTTATGAGCGAGTTATATAAGTATGCATGATGGATGGTACAATTAGAGAACACAAGCAGCACTGAGTTGGTGAACTAAACGAATATTATAATTTAGGATGAGTGGAGTGATAGTGGATATGAGCCTTCTTTTTTATATTATTCAAAAGAGGACAAGTGCGATGCAGCAACATCAGACAAAACAGCCGGCGTGCAGTGACTAAGAAAAAGCAGGCATAACAACCGCTTTGGTGCCTTTTTCTTTTAATATATATATTTTTGGTAGCTTGTGGGCATGGCATTAGCACCCTATAATTTTGGGGAAGGGCAACTGGCATTTCAAATAGCAGTAATAGGGGCCTGGGGTATCAAAGAAGGGAGGAACGAACAAATTAAACAAGACAAAGACATACCTGGTGCTCAGTCGCAGTCACGGTTGCGGCATGTGAAGAGGAGGGTGCCTGTCCGTCTCCTTCTCGGCATGGTTTCCATCCATCAGCACAGCTCTGTGTAATTCAGGACATACTGAGTCGATGTCGCTGATCATCTAGGGCACAACCTCCTTCAGCAAGTTGATGTAGCCAATAAGATAGGGGCTTACCATTTAAACTCACTTGATCCAGTTAGTATGTCAATCAAAATTTGCAGGAGACATGCTGTTGCTTTGCCTTATAAGTGTAAGTGTATGCGGCAACTATAAACTATTTTCTTGTCATGCACTTTTATACATACTTACCGGGAACAAGTGTCCAATGAATAATACATTAATACGTTGCTACTGCTCAAGTATGCTCATCATATCAAACTAGAGTAAGACATGCACAATCACAAAAAAAAAAAAAGCTAGGAAGTGACTGTGGAAATATAAATAGAAAAAATGAATCGTTTATTGCTTGCTTTGGGAAAATTAATACAATGCCAATCCATAAGAAAAATTAGAATACAACAGTTTTCTTCAGTTCATATGGTAGGACACGAAGCTCGCAGTATGACTTAATAGCCTCTGCTAGGCACTGCTTCTCAAGATTCTCAGACTTCACAACAAAACTCTGCAGTGTGTCTCTGTGAGAAACTCTCTCAACCTACATAACAGCAAAAAACAAGACAAAGAAACTAAAATTTCAACCACCTATTGGAAACCGTCAATATTAAAAGCACATTGGTTTAGTATAATTTCTCGTGTGTGAGTAATCTTCGCTACACAACATATGGTGCACAATTCTGATGTGAAAGTGGTCAAGCATGATAGTAGGGTTCAATGAAGGCCAATGCTAATTAATTATCTGTTTGCCACATTAACATAAACAAAGGCTAGGATGCATCACACAGTTTGCCACCAATTTTAAATCATGTGATCTATCAATCCGACACTTGGGTTAACTGTTGCGTGGAAAGTACAAATACCATCTGTTCAATGATTGGCCCAGCATCAAGTTCGGGAGTGACAAAATGGCTGGTTGCCCCAATCAACTTCACCCCAGCATTGAAGGCCTAAAAGATGATACTTATTCACGTTTTCATAAAAGAGAGATTTCAAATTAGGCTCACAGATCAAATCTGATAATTTTGGTACCTGTCTGGAAGGATGGCCTCCCTTAAATGAGGGAAGAAGCCCATGATGAATATTAATAATATCTTTACCATATGCTTTTAAAAAGCTTTCCGACATAATCTGCGAGGAAAAACGATGTGTCACTCACAGATATATATAGGTGACAGAAGTCCGCATTAAATGTTAACCTTGTAAAGTCTATGCACCTAATTGAGAGACTGGATTATCACACAGCCCATAGAGATGAAAAGAATAGTGATACAATGTTGAAACATGCATAGCCTCATTTATGGATCTAGTGAATATTTGTTTAGAGGGGAGGCAAAATGCCAGGCTTGTACCGGTAGGTAGGGAAGGTTCTCATGTATCAGTTTGGAGACGAATAGAGTTAAATGGAACACACTGGGAGTCCTAACACGAAGAGTAAGGTAGCCTTTAGTATCGCGCCTCAAAAAACAGAGAATATTTAAGTGGTTAATGCCATGCTAACACATGCTTTATTTGTTTCCCATTTTTGGCATCTCTAAGAAGAGAAAAGGAAAAAGAAAAGATGACCTATATTTTACCTGCATATATCTTGCCAGCACAACAAAATCTGTGCCCTGAATCAATTCTAGTATCTCTTGCTCCCTTTTGTTCCCAGGCGTGGTGGGTAAGTAGTAGTATGGAATTGCATGCCTCTGAAGAAAGCGCCGCACATGATTGTCTTGCGGTCTATCATGGTTGCTGCAGGAGAATGAAAGATATCAAAGTGGAAGCATATAGTATGTGTGACTGAGAGGAGAGGAGTGACGTTTCTTTTGATAGGAAGAAAATACATCGCCTTCACCTTATGACACAGTTAATGTCAACTGGAAGCCTGCCTTCTTGCCATCTGTGCAACAAATCAAACAAGCAATGGTCCTGCTTTGAAGCGAGGACTGCGATCTTGTATTTGGGGTCAAGGTCAGGTACTCGTACGGTGGACCTTTGTGCGCCGAAGCAGCATGACAAATTGAGGAAATCCTTGCGCAGGTCATCACGCGGCCAGAGCCTCGGGTTGTAGGTGAACTCACTACCATCAATACATGGACATGTGTTTGAGATGTATTGCATGGTGATGGTGCTGCAGGAGCTACATATATAGATGATAGAAAGAATGGGAGGGAGTGATGGAGAGGAGACCTGCGGGAGTAGAAGACGGGCTTGTCGTCGGGGACGAAGACGTCGACTCTGTGGATGTTGCCGCCGCGGGAGGCGATGCACTCGGACACCTTGGCGACGATGCCGACGGCGTCCTGGGCGACCAACCAAATGGAATAATTAATTAATTAATTATGGCGGAAAGGAGACGAGGGACGACCACGTACGGGGCACTGGAAGAGATGGATGCCGAGGAGGTTGCCGGCGGCGGCGGAGAGCGGCCGGCGCGCCGAGGACATCATCTGTCTGTCTCCAAAAGGACGAGGCATGGCATGGCATGGCAGAATCAGATATTCAGATGAGATGATGCGGTTGGTGGATTCGGCCGTGGACCGCACCCCCACCCCACCTTACTCGGTTGCTTTGGCTTTGGCATCCAGATGTGTCGATGTCAAACATTCATTTGTCTATTCATTTCACGATGAAAAAAATAGGTGGTCCACGTTAAAAAAAAAATACAGAAGAGCGCCTCCTGAATCAGGAGTTCCGGACAACGTCCCCTCCCTCCAAAGATTTTACCTCCTTGCACTAGAAAGCTTTTCCAGCCATCTGCATACATTCAGAGCCCAAAACATAGCCGGGCTCTTAGCACGAAATGCTCGCTGCTACGATTCATCACTCCACCGCCCAATAGCTTCTCCCACCCTCACCTTGTCGCCAGCCCTAACGCAGAAGCTGAAGTCTGCTGAAGCTGAGGACACCTCCCTCGATGGGGCTTCAAACACCAACACCACCGTTGACCCCATCTTAAATCCTGCTATCTGCAAACACAAACAAACATCACCATCGCTCTTCCATTTACCGCAAGCATCTGCAGTCGCAGCTCAAACAAGGTACCTCCTCCCCCTTCTTAACCACCACACCAGTGCCTTCAGGTTCATAAACACGCTCCTCAGCAGCCAGGGAGTGGACCATCATTGACACTGCCCTATTCGTCCTCAGCTCTGGTTCCAGATTTACCTGCATAAACAGCATTCCTCACAAATTCATTCACCAGCTGCCATTCATTTTGACACCATCACAAGTTACCCTGATAGATCCAACATTAGTAGCGCCAATAGCTGCGAGTGCAACAAAGCCTTCTTTCCATCGCCCTTCAAGCACTACCTGCCATTCACAGCAACAGGTTCACAAAGGCAGTGCCACTGAGCCAAATCCTATTTCTGGCTCATGTATGAAGCTAAAACAGTTCAGACAAGTTACCCTTTCATTCTCAACATACAGGTTCCTGATGGTCCGTACGGCACGTTCATTCTGGGGGAAAAGATGGCCTGCAGATACACTACATTTGCATCACTCCTACACTGAGTTACCACAAAGCTCGGTAGGTATGGACAAACCTGAGAAATGCCGACGTTTTAAAATATTCCAATCAACAGGGGAATGAACTCGATGATAGTCACCAGGGTGTAAATAGATGACACAATAAAAGATGCCTTTCTTCGGACTGCCAAGGACAAGTCAAGATCAATACTAGCAAATTTTTAATGAATATGTTGAGAGGCATTATACAGTCACTGCAACTTGAAAAGGAACAGAGCCACACAAAACAAGTGCAAAGTTTTCATGATAGAATCTAGGCAGTAGCAGAAAAGTTTCTGTAGGTTATAGTCGCCTCCAGGGGAAGGATAAGAAAATTGCCGGTCTCAATTCTCAAACATCTCAACTCATGGTATTGTGAAAGGTGAAATTTTACAACATCATTGCAGAAGACATATCGTGCCCTAATGTCACAGATCAGAACAGCACACCATAAATACTTGCAATTTCATATTGCTATTCCAAACGTTCAGATGTAGATGTGATCCCACAAGCACATATACATTGCATAAAAAAGTTAATTCCAAGTGAAAAAGTGTTATTTGAGTGGTTGCATGGTATGGGATCATACATTAAGCGATGTGACCTTGGTCACTAACTTATGCAGTTGTCTTGGATTTCATAATACTAAACCCTTTATTGTATAAATACCTCAAAACTGTTTGATCCCGTAGTTTAGGTGAAGCAACTGATACTCGCCACCACGATTTTGCATTTGAATTCTCAGGTGTACTTTGCTCTATGCGCTCCCTGGAAAGTTCTTCCTCTGCAGCATCGTGAAGGGATGAACTCGTACCAAGAAGAGAAGAAACAGAATAAGAAAAGCCTTTCACTTGTTCAATCATGGTTCCTGGACCCCTTAGCTCTCCAAGCCTCAAAACTTTACCATCCACAGGACTCACCTAATGGTACAATTGAACACATATAGAGATCAGCCTTCACCCATCACCATATCAGACTAATGGTTATACAGAATCACTATCTTGTTACCAGTTACCAGACAGTTTGGATCTGGATCAACGGGTCTTGCTCCTTCTTTGAGACTGCGGATGAAGAACGCCTGTAAAGAAGGATATTCTTCTAGAGGAAGAGCAACTTCTTGCAAATCTACAATATTCAGGAATTAACGTTTCATTCCAAATCACCGCCAAAGTTTTCGAAAGAAGTGATAACAACTATATATAAAGTTTACACAGGTACAGAAAATATGAAAATATGTAAGCAAATGGATTTTTTCAATCAACAGTGTGCCTCTAAGAACCAGTAATTCATCACAGAACATCAGAGCAGTAAGCATTTACATGGCTATACGTACACTGTGATGCTCAGTGGAACTTGGAACACAGTAGCATTGCATGATACATCAAGGGAGGAACTGTATCTATCATTAGTTTTGAGTGTACAAGAATGCGTATTAGCGCAGATGATGGTTTTAAGCACAAGCTAGCTATAGTCTTGTAAATAAATTTGGCAGGTGAAATTTGACGCAAGTAAGAAAGCATGGGGTTAAAAGGCGAAGACATACCAGAGTGAAATGCTCTAGCCCATGTTTTGTAAATGGTGGGGCGCATGAAAACTGGGACATCCTACAACACAAGGGGCAAAGCTATGGAAGAGTAACCAGGAAAAGATCACAGCAGGTTGTATTGGTTGAATTCAAGAGCGAGGTTGTATGGGTTCAAGAATCCGAACCACTTCCATCAAGGATCCCCAGAAACGTGACATGGAACGCAATGGCAGAAGCCTAAAAAATGAAGCCTGTATTGAAAAATGACACCATTCTGCAATCAGAAGGCAATGTACATGGATGACAGGTCGATGTGCTAACTAGAGTAGGGGCACCTTAAAATCTGGCGAAAATTCTGGTTCAATTCCTTTCTCCTTTCTCTGGACAACCTTGCATGAACAGGGATCATGGATATGAGAACAAGATACCATCATTATTAGTTTGTAACTAGGTCATGGTAGAGATGAAAGACAAGAAACAGTGCAAATCTTACAGAGTAGCCGTGTGCTGGTAATATTTGTTTAGGGAATTGTAGCGCGACAGTTAAATATTGGTGGAGCATTGTGATTAGTAGTAAATAGTAATTGTAGTAAAAGTAAAACCTGCGATGCATGGCTTACTTTGTTGTCGTCGTACATGCGCCTCGCATGTAGAGCGCCAAGCATGACAAGAACTGCCGCTGTTGCACCAGGTAGAAGGAATTTACCTTTGCCTGGCAAACAAAATACGGAGTTGGAATCTTTCTTTGTCTGAAGAGTGGCAGTGCGATGTGAGATCCACAGATAAGGGGTGGAGAGAAGAGAAACCAAAACCTTGGGAGTCGCCGGAGTTGGCGGCGTGGATGCGGCGAGAGGGAGGGCGGTTGCGGTGGCGGGCTGAGGCGAGGAGATGGAGCGGCGGCGGCGGCGGCGGCCATGGAGATGGAGGGCGCCGAACCCTAAACCTCATGCCGCTCTTTCCCCCAAACGAAATCGATTCTCTTTCCTTGCCTTGTACCACGGCTGTAGGTCGCCGTCGCCGTCGCCGTCGCCGTCGCAGGTGAGAAAATGGTGTGTGGATGGAAGTGAATGTCAGAACGTGATAGATAGTGCAGCAGAAGTCCATCAGTTCTGACAAACCCAGCATTACATAAACAGAGCAGATGGATCACCATCGATGCATCAGACAATCACCATGCCGATATCCCAAAGCTTTGTGCACCAACAATCCAAGGAAGGTAAACATGTATATTTTATATCATATATGCATCAGCATGCTTTCCTGTAATGTAAAATAAAATGTTAGATGTTCAAAGCTAAACTTAGGCACGAGCAGCACAGGCGGCTAGCTCTTGGATTCGATTAACCTATGCACGAGCAGCACAGGTGCTCAAAATAAAACTAGTCCGTCCAGTATACATTAATTTGAGAGAGTACAGAACCAATAGCTGGATCAACTCCTCTGTTATCACCAACTTCCTTGGGTCCTCACATTCATAAGAAATTAACCACATGCTCACTCGGATCAGTTTCACGCTACCCATCCTAGTACTCCTGATCCTAGTACACCTACAGAGGGATGACCTCAATGTCATCGTGCTCGGTCTTTGCTGCTTCATGCTCGGCATTCGCTGCTCCATTCTCCGGGACCGCAGGAGCACGGTTCTCTGACATGCTCATCTCTTGCACTGGAGGTGGGTTCACAACCGTCATGGGCACAGCATTGTTCTCTGCGAGCCGACCCCTCCTCTCGCGATGCTCCTGGCAGTTTGCACACCAGTGCAAGCAGCAGTGGACCATGCATGGGTCGCACGGAGAGTTCTGGAACAAAACACAACAACAAATGTCAACCAACAAAAAGGCATTCAAAGACCAAAAGAGGCTAGGTAAAACATGTGCACATCGTAACAAGGAAAGCAGTGAACAAATTGCACCTTAAGGTGGTATTTCCTCTGAAGTTCTTGACGGAAAATGCCAGTGTACGTAGCACATAACCACCAACTAAACACCAAACCTTCTCCAATCAGAAATGATGCCCTTGGATCCGCACCATGAAATATTGCTGTCAGAATTGCCAGCGTGATCCCTCCTTCCACAAACACAGCATGGCAGACGCAAGGAGTTGTCCATGGGATGTCCTCTCTAAGAGCCTCAACGTTGCGTCCAAACAGCACGCAAGGACAAAACAATCCAGTTCGGCCTAGTGTCACAATAAACAGACAATTTGACAGTTAAATACTGTTTCACCAGATACCCTCTTCTCAAACAAGCATTCCAGACATAGCCACTCATGTAAATGGGCATAGAGAGAAATGAAGCACAATGCCACAAATTGGATGTTGATCTCCGACTGCTCAATTATCCAAACTCGAGCATTTCATTGATTATGCACTTCACACGGACTGACAGACAGAGAAACTATCCAGTGAAGAATAAGGAGAATGGCAAAGGAAGAGAAGTTTAACCTAAGGCAAAGCTTCCTGAAAGTAAATATATAGATAAAGGAATTAAAAAGAAGCACAGGAACTAGATAATTTTTCTCTGGCCATAAACTCTATGAGACTGCATCCGTAAAAAGTAACATGCATGAGCCAAGAAGGTCAACACCAACAAGTCAAGCAAAGGGATGCTTTTTTAAAAAAAAATCGAGTATTGCGCACCGATGTACCCCGGACTTCGTGCCATATGCGACGGAAACATTCTGGAACATGAACAGAATCCATAGTACCATGACCGTTCTCAGCTACAAAGCACTACTTTTCAGTCAGACTCAACATTGGCATAGTGCTTGACCAACGATTAATCACCAACTAGCACCCCTTATTTCCGGTGCGGTCTTTGCACATTGGCAAAGCATGGAACAGGGATCCAATGATCATAGCAACCAAAAAAAAACAGAGAAATATCCACACTAAATGGTGGAACAAACAGAATCTTAAGTATTTCTTTGCAATAGGGACACAGCAAGGTAACATATCATTGTTAGCTCTCTACATTCTTAAGGTCAACGTATCATGTCCTAGGGCGGCAATAATTTAACTACGATTGTAAGATCAATAGTAGGAAGTCAGTGTGATATAAATCCGGACAGCAGGTACAAAATTCGACATTTTAAAGGGTTGCTGTTTTTGCATGGAGTGTGGAAACATCAAGTTATATAAACATGAATGTGGGAAGCAGACATTTCGGACTGAATATTTTGCAAACGGGGAATGTCCAGTGATGCGTGCCTGGTGCTAATTTCCCACATGAAAAAGAAATGGAGGGCAAAAGGAAGCAAGACAGGAAAGGGCTTCCTCCCCTTGAACTTCCTTGAAGCAACAACTCATGTACCAGAGATGACATCAATGGATCTACGGGAACCCACTCACTTTTCATCCATCCATCGTCGAAGGCCTCCAACTACCGACAAACACATGATGATGATGCAAATTTTGAGTAATGGTGATTAGACTGAAATCTGGCAGATCAAGGGCAGGCAGGCTAGCCCGGTGTGATGCGCACCCCTGCTGCCGTGGTGAAGAAGACCGACCCAGTTGTTGAGTAACAGGATGCAACAGACGAGACGATATAGTAGAGAAATTATATTACAGGTTTCGGGGTCGTCGGTGCATCCGAAGATTCCGGTAGTCCAGGGCTCGTCGGCGGGCGGTTCGTAGCTCTCGGGCAGGACCTGGCCGCACTCGCTGCACCTCCGGCCTTCGAGCTGGTGGAGGGAGAGGGGATCAGATTCAGATCGGAGGGAGAAGAGATGTGAAGGGACGGACCTGCGGGACGTGGACTGGCTGGTTGAGCTCGCCGGGGCGGATGTCCTCGGTGGGGGCGTCCTGGTCCTTGGTGAGCTTGACGTAGCGAGACGGGTGGCTGCTGGTGGCGTCCTCCGCCATGGCCGCCACCGCCTGACTATCCGAGATCGACGACGACGACGAGAATATGAAGTCAGTCGGAGATCGTCAGATGGGAATGAGATTTGGAGGAGTTTGGACCGACCCGGCCCGTGGGCCACAAAATCATTTGGGTAGAAAGGAGAAACATGCATGGCGCTTCGCATTAACATTATTATATTTGGATGAATGCGTTTATTTATTTATTTTTTTTGAACTCACGGCTCACTCTATTATTCGTTTTATTTTTGTTATATTATATTAAAAAGGGGCACTTTAATATTGTATTTTTTTCTTGTCTTCGAACAGGTTGACTGTCTTACCCAGATGCAGTATGTGCACTTTACACATAAACGCACACCACACACGCCTCACCCACACATCACACAAGCACCCCTATGCGCAAGCTAAGATCTACATTTTATACTCACACATACATCACCCACACAGCACACAACCACCCCTTGCGCAAGCTAAGATCTACATTTTATACGCAAGCTAAGATCTACATTTTATACTCACACATACATGCTAGCTTTAAAGAGATGACTGCTTGCCTTCAAGAGATGGTCTCGAAGGCCAGCTCCCAGCATATGCGGAGGTCACGGTAGTTCATGAATAAATCCTGAGAAATTATAAATCCTAGGAAATCCTCCCGCTGGGGATCGAAGAAAACATTCGTGACAGCTAGAAAATGAGAGCATAGGTAGAGGGAGGGAGCTGTGGGGGGCAAAATGAATGAAACGAAAACTAGCAACGTACCGTGCCAAACAGCAGACGATGGCAACTACTACGTAGGCGTACAGTCGAGGGTGTTTCAGTTTATATGTTTACTTGAACCCGCTCTCTTCTCTATATAATTAAGCGAGCATATCGACGATGATCCCAGCAATACCAAACTCCAAACAACCTAATTACTCTACTTACTTAAGGGAAAGGAAAGGAAGGAGAGCCATGGCAAGCTGCTTATCCCCTAGTAGCACTAAGCTCATTGCCCGCCTCTTGTTGGTGGTCGTCTTGCTTGCTCTTGCTCCCCACGGGAGCCGGAGCCAGAGCCAGAGCCAGAGCAGGGGCGGCATTGCCATCTACTGGGGCCAGAACGGCAACGAGGGCACCCTGGCCCAGACCTGCGCCACCGGCAACTACGCCTTCGTCAACATCGCCTTCCTCTGCAGCTTCGGCTCCGGCCAGAGCACCCCACAGCTCAACCTCGCAGGCCACTGCGACCCCTACTCCAATGCCTGCACCAACCTCTCCGCCGACATCACCTTCTGCCAGTCCAAGGGCGTAAAGGTCATGCTCTCCATCGGCGGCGGCGCAGGAGGCTACTCGCTAGACTCCCAGCAGGACGCCCTCCAGCTCGCGCAGTACATCTGGAACAACTTCCTGGGTGGCCACTCCCAAAGGAGGCCTCTCGGCGACGCCGTGCTCGACGGCGTCGACTTCGACATCGAGGGAGGGAACCCAGACCACTACGGAGCCCTCGCGGCGTACCTCAAATCCTACGGCAATGCCAAGGGCAAGAAGAAGGTGTACCTGTCAGCAGCGCCGCAGTGCCCATTCCCGGACCAGTGGGTCGGCAAAGCCCTTGACACAGGTCTCTTCGACTATGTCTGGGTTCAGTTCTACAACAACCCGCCTTGCCAGTACACGCCGGGGAGCACCGCCAACCTCATCGACTCCTGGAACCAGTGGACGGCAGGGATCAACGCCACGTACCTCTTCCTCGGCCTGCCGGCCGCACCGGATGCTGCGGGAAGCGGCTTCATACCGGTGGACAGCCTCAAGTCGCAGGTGCTTCCGGCCATCAACAACTCCACCAAGTACGGTGGAGTCATGCTCTGGTCCAAGTTCTACGATGACCAGGATGGCTACAGCTCCGCCATCAAGAACTCCGTCTGATTCCCATCTCATCTGCTGCACCATTTCATTCCGAATGTATACATATGAGAATTCATATGTGTGTGCGCGTGTGCTGAGTGCGTTGTTGTAATTCATATATGTATATGGTTTGCCTGCCATATATAGTCATTGTCAGTATGTGTGCATGCAAAATTCTATATTCTACTGAAATAAAAAGATACTTCTACCACCCATCCCGGCTAATGGCTATATATGTTCTGCTGAGCTTCAATCAAGATGAATGGCAATCAACTAGGAAGAACTAGTAAGTAGTAGTACCTTGTGCCTGGGGTTGGGGGTCCATTGAGATAGCCTTGCCGCGCCTAAAACGTACAGATGGTCCGCTGATCAGATATGTAAAAAAGAAAATAAAAGGTATGCGAAGAAGTTTACCTTTTCAAGTTCTTCATCAATTAAAGAAACAAAATCACATGTCACAACTTGATTCCAAGCCTATTCTGCTAAGATTTCACAAGGAATATAAATGCCAAATAAACAAAAGGAACGGAAGTTGAAGTTTTCCTTACATCATAATAGTACATATACCTCTTAGCTAAAGAGGCAAAACCCTAAAACATAATTCATCTACCTCATCTACTCAAACAAAAGCTATAGTTACTAAGCTATAAAACAGGGGCAAACAAAAGATAAGATAAATTGCAGCTAGCTAATATTCCCTGATTCCTCTAGTGGGCTACAGAAACATCCCTACGCCTAGCTTGAGCTGCTTCCAGCAGAAGCGTCAGCAGAATCCGTCTGTTGCCTGGATGAACGCTGAAAGTAGTACCTGTTGAAGGAAAAAAGGTAGCAAGTTATTCATTAGCAACAAGTACATCAACGGAGAACTCATAAAAGAAAAAAAAAATCTGAAGTGGCATCACATACACGAAAATGTCGATTCCATGGAGAGATGAGTATTTCCTGAGAAGGCGTTCTATGGTATACCATTCTGATCGTTGGGAGCCACCTTGGTAACCAATTCGGGGCATGTGGATAACCGCTTCAGAGAAAATAAATGGAGTAACTAAGCCTGATGGTAGCTAAAGAGATAGATCATATTGTGTTCAATGCAAAAGAAAAACAGGAGTTGGGGGTATGTGGGAGAGGAGGGAGAGTGTAGCTTCAAAGGAGTGGAAGTGATTACAACAGCTATACAAACATGTTTCTATAATTTATAATTTAAAGAACCTCCACCGATGGTTATGGACATTTACCTAAACTGGATGTTTAGCGTGTAGATATTACTTAAAGCAATAAGCACATTGACAACTGGCATGAATTGGCAAAGAGATGGGTAGTGTTTGGATAGTTCAAAAACATGCTCTAGATTTCTAAATAAGGAACCAAAAGGGAACACTACCAGAACGCTGAGCAGCTGATGAGGCAGCTTTCGATAAACAGAGCTCTAAATCAGGCATGGAGATTTCACTTCTCGGTACTTTACGTCTCGGATTGTAAGACTGAACAATAGCTAGTGCCACCCATAAAGGCGCATCCAAACTCCGGGTGCAGTTGGCTTCTGCGGTAGGGATACAAATGAAATGAAAACATATAGGCAAGGTCAGCATGAAAAAAATCTATAAAATAATAGAGGGTGAACGTTTAGTAAATAGAAGCTGGAGAATTTGATGCACCCACAACATTTGATGGGCCTTTTGACACATCACCGACATGCAAAAAATTTCTATTGCATATGAATGGGTTGGGAGTATTAGAGATTGTATAGCTGTTTATATGCTTTCCATGTATACATGAATGTATTCCTTGTATACCAAGCCATATTGGCTATATATATGAAGGTCACCCCCCCCCCCCCCCCCCGCCCCCCGTTTCTGCTCCCCTTTTGTAGAAGGATTAATTGGAGGTGCTATGTTCAGAATGCATGTGTTTATATGTTCCATCAACCTGTCTCAACACTACACATGGTACTGATCCTCCTACCATGCTACTTCTTCTGGGCCAAATGGGCATAGCAAATGAATTGAAGTGCTTTGAGCAAGATCATCATAGTGCCGACGATAGTTTCGGCCTTACATTTAGCAGTTAAGTATGGTAAGAGAATTTCATACATGTAAATATATGACACTTAATTCATCAGAGTGGTACAAAAATGATATGCAGTGCACACAAAAGTAATCAAAATTGGTCGAGCTAGTGATAGAAAAACTAACCATCAAGGTAAATCAAGTGAAGATCTCCCATGTGGAGGTCATCGAACTCAGAAGCACGGTGATAAGCATCTGGAATGCATGTTGAGAGCCTAGTCAAAGCATCAAACATTCCTCCATGCCCCCATGTCCCAGAATTATCTATGCAACTGTGACAGCATTGCAATATATTTAGATTTTGTTCAGAGGAAAACTGGCAAATGTTGAAGGACTTGGATATAAAAGATGCTGAACATTTTTCAATGTTCTGTTGTTTATAATAAGATACTGAACTGCTTAAAATAAGTAGTTGAAAACTTGATACAGGAGAGGCTTAATCTTTTCGACAAGTAGTACTATACTAACAGTAAGATAACAGGAAAAAAGAAAAATATCCTAGTCCCGACATCGAAGGGTGCACACAGCCGTACAGAGTAATTATGGTACATAATATATTAACTATTAATTAGTTAAAGATTTATTGGAAGAAGTAATAGCCTTTCATAATCATATTATCTTTCTTCCTGGAAATTAGTACCTGAATATGATGGCAGGCTTTGCAGGGCAAACTTTTGAAGGATTAGTACAATCTCCATACACAAGCTGGACGGATCCTGAGTCTGAAATATTCTGGCTTGCTGTGATATCAGGCTCCTTAACCGCTAGTGTCTTGTAACCCATAGTCTCCCATTTGGCCAATCTCTTTTCTTCTACTTTTTTCTTGTTAACTTCACGTTTCAAGAGCTTTTCTTCAGGCGCTGCTCTTTGCCTTCCAAGTTCAGCTGCGGCATCTTCAATGGAATGCGAAGCCTCTTTGAACTTCTTGAACCAGGATAGGTATGCAGATTCATCAAGCCCGGGGTCAACACTAATAGAATCAGAAGCCCTTCTAATCACAGTTCCACTGCCATCAGCCAAATTTGGGTTGATTTCAAATGCGCGTTCATCCTTTTCTGAAGGTTCATGGCTACGCATCATGACAACCTTTTCAGACATTGTTTTCAACTTTGCCAGTTTCTCCACACTGATTGTCTCAGAAGTTGTGTCCTCATTGATCGTATCTGTGGTTGTATCTGCAGGATCAAACAGATGCAAGCCAAAGATAATTGATCTCATGTCACTAGCTTCATTTCCCATATCTCCACCCTTCACATCAGTTCTATCCTCTTCTCCAATAACATTGTGGCTAAGCTTAAGTTTTCTCTCGGCTCTTCGCATTATGACCTGTTGTCAATTAAAAATGGATAAGAAACTCAGAACTTCAGAAGCAACTTAAAAATAAAGCATTAGGGCTCCACTAGTAAGCTTTACCTCTTCAATTGTGCGCTCTGACACCAAATTTATTGACAACACATGATTTAACTGTCCAATGCGGTGGGCGCGTTGTAGGGCCTGTTTGTCAGCTTGAGGATTCCAGTCTTGTTCATAAAAGATAACCTACAGCCAATCATCTCAATGGTCATGGAAAATATATTCAGAAAGGTCGTATGGTCATCATTACCAACTGTCTTATTGGTACTAAGAACGTACTTATTTAAAATAATAAATATTAATAGATTTAGAGGGTAAACCATAAGATTAGCTATGTTATCAAGTTCAATCACACTCACAGTATCGGCACCAATGAGATTAAGCCCCACACCCCCTGCTCTAGTTGATATCATGAAAACAAAAGCTCCACTCTGACCATCATCTCTCATAAGACCTTTGGTAGATTGAGAACTGAAATTTCTTATTGCTGCAAACCGTTCCTCAGCACGTACTGAACCATCCAGGCGCTCATAAGTGTAATTGCGCAGCTCCAGAAAATCCTATTTAAGTGATAATACAAAACATAAGTTACAATGAAATGTATGCATAAGTATTAAGACAAATAAGTCATTTATTGTATTAGCGTGACTGGGAAGAAGAAAACCTGAAGAATGTCCAGTGTTTGGGTCATCTGAGCAAATAACAAAACACGATGTCCTAGCTCATGGAGCTTCTTCAGAACAAGATCCAGCACAATGAGCTTTCCACTAACCTGAACAAGATGACCATAGAATATAATTTAATAACTATGTCTTCAGATTCCCCCACAGTCTGTTTACCTCCCTTGAACCTGCTGGCTCAAGCGGCCCTACTTAGTCATCCTCCTGCTGTGACCTGAGACTAGCCCTGTTCGTGGGCCGGGTTTCCCAGGTTATGGCAGGTTTGCAACCCATCCTGCATGTCTAGTACATGCGACTGGCTTGGTTCATTCCACACCATGTCTATTGTTTTAACCAGGTTTCCTATTTACCCAATTTTCCAAGGTAAATAGGCTCTTAGCATTTAATTTCACATATGAAGCAGACTAACCTGAACTAAATGCTCCCCTTCCACATAAGGCTCAGGTTCAATGCCACTGAACAGATATGGGTGACTGCAAGCTTTCCTCAGCTGTATAACCTGAGGAGAGTTTAGAAAAACAAGAGATGAACAATAAATTTACTGGGAAATTTTATGCATAATCTCTAAAAAGCGAGATAGAGTTAAAATGGTATAACTTTAAAAGCATGAGATAACAAAAGAAAAGGCTGTTGTCTTGGAGGGGGCTGGTAGTTAGCTGTGCTCCTTCTCAATCTTTTCAACAATATCCTGTACTTTATTGTTTCTCATTTAATTGAGTCATTTCAGCTGCTGCCTCCCTGGAACACTGATATGAACTGAAAAAATCAACACTTGCACTGGGAAATAAAAACTTCTTATTTGTTTTTGTTATGTTAAGAAACTTTTGAGAGGAGTAGGAACAATGATGTGTCAAATGACTCACAACTCAAAATACTTTCCTTTTTGCTACATGCACACTAGTAAATAATCAAGTGAGAAACAGCCAATGAGGTAACGAAAATGAACTTGCATAGCAGTATAGCACAGGTGCAAAACGTGAACAGAGATACTGAGGAAAACAAACAATGAAATTGATTATTATTGCAAAGCAGAAGATATAAAATGCTTGTTCACGAGAAGACGTAACATGGGACAGAAACAATTACAATGTTTTGCAAAGACTGGTGGCGAGACGATCCTCCAGTAATTGAAAGAAGTGTTTGCAGTTCTTTCCGCAACACCGACATGTAAAGCTTTTTTTGTAACTGTGTCAATGGCACCATCCTGTAAAATCGATTCAAAATAGATTAAGAAAATAAAGAGGACAAGGGCACAACAAAAGGGGAAAATATTCTCCTGAAGCAAAGAACCAGACACTGTTAGCTCAGTTAGTGCAGGCAGCGCCAGAATTCCTCTCTCGATTAGTAAAGCTTTTGTCCTGCGTAGCATAAATGCTTTGAGTATGTGTTTAATAATCTTGAATTGTCTGTTTGCTTTATTAGCTTCGGAACCTGTTTCAGAAACAAGATATCAATGATCCTGAAATCCAAAAGGAAGCATTTTCAATGCAGAGCCCAAAAGAAACACGCTCTGTTTGAAGCACACCAACATGAAAGAAAGAATGATGAAGAAATGGTAGAGACAATCGAGTGATGTACAAAATAGATTACAACATTTGTAAAAGCACTAGAAGTTTTGATTGCCATGGAGAGGGTTGTCAATCAACCAACTGAATGAAAAGGCATGCTCTGGTTGTATGCTTCTGTTAAGAGAATGACTAGACCAAAGGGTAAAAACATTAAGCATCCAACAGCAATTCACCGACACAAATGTGATACAACACGAATCATGAATAAACTGTGCAAAATTTTAGCAATAGAACAGACTGCATAAGGAAAACAAACCAGCGCATAAGCTACATGGAGAATATAGTGTTCATAGCAAGAGTGCACAAATGCACTGTTGTTCAGCACAAAAGGTACCTGGCAATTGACATATGCTAAAATGCGCCCCTCTAGAATTTGAAAGTAATACCTGTTAATGAGTCCCCTGCTTCCTTGAAGGTGGAAAGGAACTCATCTAGCTTTCCAAATATTGAAGGCAAACAAAAGTGCATCAACGCCCATAATTCAGAAAGGTTGTTCTGGATAGGAGTGCCTGTTAGTAGTAGACGTCTTGGCATGATGAAGCGTTGCTCAAGGACATTATACAGTACCTGGCAAAGAACTTTCTGAATTAAACTTGGAAGGTTTGTTACAAAATATATGTGTATTTTAATTGATCGTAACCAAAAGGAGAAAAGGAAAAGGGTGTAACATATAGCATTTGAGTATTTGACACATGCACACCTATTAATCTAATTCCTTTTAACACCAATGCTTGGATTACAAGCTCAACGAACCAATAAAAATGCAGAATTGCACCTAGGATTTTAGCTTGAATCAGGTTAGAACTCCTAGGGGGTGTCTGCTCTTTCCTCTGCTTCCTTTATCTGGCAATGTAACTAAACTCTGATATTCTCGTTACAAGTAATGGAAATGAAGGGGGTTGTTTTTTGAGCAATTTTATGGTTGCAGCCCTCTCAAGCTCAACACAGGTTGTAACTAATCAGCTGAACCTGAAGTCCACAAACTGCTAGTGAAATATGAATATTTCCACTTGGCGCCACCAAGTCATAGCTATTCTTTAGTTTTCTCTTAGTCACAGTGCCCAATTCACCTCTGTCATTATGCTCTACCAATACACCGCTCGAAAGTGAAGATGTTTCTTTTCCCAAACAGTACTGAAAGTCTGAGCTTCCGTGCTACTGAATCAAAACTGAAAACATCACATAATGCACAAATACGAGGGCAGGTACATCCTGTGTAGCTTAGCAGTAGTACCAAGAGGTGCTTGGTGGCAAAAGCAGCAGTAACGGTAAGGAACCAGTCAAACCCTGAATTCAAAAGAACTACATAAATAAAATGGCCACTTACACTGGATGGATTTTTTAGACGTTGGGCCTCATCAATAATTGCATAGTGCCAGGGAATTTGTGAAAGAAAATCTTGATCCATCAAGGCTATGTCATATGTTGTCATGAGCACATCAAATGATAATTCCTGTTACGTGCAGAAAAGAAAAAAAGACATCGCAAGTATTGATGGGATACACATACACCTATAGAAGATTGAACCCAGAAAAGACAGAATAGCGTACATTAGAGTGAGATGATGTGGAAGCTCTCTGCACAAGTTCAAACAAGGTTCTCCGGAGGTCACGACGGTGCACCTTATCGCCAACATACTGCAGGACCCTCAAGGAAGGACAGAATTTACTGAATTCTGAGAGCCAGCCATCTGTGACACTTAGAGGACATAGCACCACTGCAAGGATGACGTAACTGGATCAGAAATGCAAGTAGCAGGTGTGGTGAGCTGTTAAGGGGATCAATGAAAAAGAAAATCAGGGAGATGTGTACGCACAGAATGGTCCAGGTGCTATACGCTGAACCTTGAGGTGGCTCAGCAGAGAAATTGCTTGTAGGGTCTTGCCAAGCCC
Organism: Setaria italica; assembly: GCF_000263155.2. Lineage (NCBI taxonomy): Eukaryota > Viridiplantae > Streptophyta > Magnoliopsida > Poales > Poaceae > Setaria > Setaria italica. The sequence goes on from NC_028458.1 coordinate 58,695,475, forward strand.
CATCTGCCCATGTTCAAGACCCGTAAATTAAAATTCAGTCACATGAGTTAATATGGTTGGAGGGTCGAATGTAAGGGGGCCAACATTTGGTTGGCACATAAACAAGGTTTAATCAAGGAGATTAATAGGCAAGCATACACTGAGCACGCGGTAGAAAATGAATGGAATATAATAGAAAACAGACCACGCAGCAGGCAAACGAAATGCTCAAAGAGTCGGCAGTGGAAAGCTCACCTCATCACCTGCGAGCGATACGGCGAGAGATTAGCGCTGGAGGTCGGCAAACGGAAGGAGATTGAGGGGATCCTGGAGGACGTACCGAGGACGACGTTGACGCCGAGGCGGTAGCGGCGGATGAGCCAGGCAACGCCATCGAGCTGGTGGGGCTTGAGGTCCGCCGCGACGCCGAGGTCGGGGAGGCGGGTCCCTTGATCCTGCGCGTCGGCGGAGTGGACGAGGTCGGCGGCCGCGAGCAGGCGGCGCTCGTAGGAGGTTGGCATGGGGGCGTTGCCTGCCTGCCAGGAGCGGGAAAGTGAAAAAAAAAATGGACGGAGAAGCGGACGCGCCCACGTCCGACTCCGGCCGGCGAGTCAACAGGTCTGCGCGTGCGCCGACGAATAGCCCTGCCGCGCGCGGATTATTCCTCACGGGCTCATCATTAAATGAAAATGAAACTCCTATGAAACCCCCACTAAGAATAGCCTAAACCCAAAGGTCACTAAGCGGTGTCTGAAATTAAGATCAAATTTTTACGCTCATTCGGTCATACTATAGGAGAAGTATGAACAAATACTAGAGGTCAAAGCCCGTAAACAGAAGACGACGAGAGGCAAGTACCTGGTAGCAGCGTCACGCGCGTCTTGCTCCCTGAACCACCGCAGCACACCCTCCCACTCGTCGGCCGGCATGTTGCGCAGTTGCGGGTGAGCAGCCATCAGCCGCCTCTTCTCCGCCTTGTCAAGCAGCACACCGACGAAGGAACACAGCGCGGCATAGGCGGAGGACAGCACGGATCCCATCGCCGTGGTTCAGCTCGATCCGGTCTCTGCAAACACTCGAGCGAGCGAGCGATCGCGCAACGGAACAGGATCGGTCTCGTCTATTTGCAGATTGATCTCTCTCTATCATGTCCAATTTATAGGGGAAGGGAAGCCATCGGAGAAGGCTCAAGAAACCACGCTGCTGCAGTCCGCTTTTTGGATTCCGATTCTGATTGGATTAGTCCTTCGTTCCAATCCCTGGTGAGTGGTGACCGAATCGGGGTGTGGAGGCCGGCGGCGAGATTAGAGGAGGTAGGTAGGAGAGGCCGAGAGGGCTAGCCGATGAGGTGGGACCGTGGGAGGAGCGAGCTTGTGGGCCTGTGGAGGCGCTGAACGGGAAGGATCGCCACGGCTCAATGCTAGACCTCTTCTCGCAGGCAGATTTGGCTATTACTCGTATTTTAAACACTTAAAAATAACATATTTGAAATTTTATATATCTCTAATTTTGGAGCCGCGAATCAAAAACCTTCCTACTTGATTACAAAACGTTGACATGCTATATTCCAAATTTCCAACGTATCTCTATTAAATGACATATCTCCAACGTATTTCCAACGCAATTTTACCTTCAAGGATATAACATGCCTGATTCTATGGTTCTCTTCTTTATGCCCATAAAATTTGACTAATTACATTTGTATGTCCAAAAATATCAACAGAGGGGGAAAAAAGTGAGCCCAATCCTTAACGCTTGCGTTCATCCATGCATCAAGGCAACAACTGTAGTGCGTTTATAAAAAAAGAGATAAGAAAGATAGCATTTCGAGTTATATTAACTTAGTCGTCCCATGTGAGCATGCATTGTCGGAGAGTGTGCATTGCAACACCTAGAATTTTCCTATCTTATACATCATCTAACAACCTACTCATCAACTTACATGACATATTTTTTGTGACCTATATGTATCCATTGTATGTAGGGTATGTACTATGAACACTACATTTTACCTCTATTTTCTTTTTCATAACAAGCGCAATTAACCAACCACGAAACAGCCAAGAACGGAAAACCACGTCACCCTTCACCCTCCGTTGCACATCCACCGACTCCAGCTAACCCCTTGTTTACTTCACTCCCAACTCCCAACTTTGGCACTATGCAAAAAGAAGATTCCCCATCACATCAATCTTGCGGTACATGTATGGAGTACTAAATGTAGATGAAATTAAAAACTAATTGCACAGTTTTGTTGTACTTTGCGAGACGAATCTTTTGAGCCTAATTAGTCAATGTTTGGACAATAATTCACAAATACAAACGAAACGCTACAGTGTTGCTACAGTAATTTGGCACCTTCCAAATTCGCAAGTAAACAAGGGCTAATTTCCATCCTCATAAATAGCTCCCAGGCTCTCCTGAATTAACAACGACGCCTTCCACGTATTCCCACTCCGCCCCCTTCGTCTCCCAGAATCGCGAAGCAG
>NC_028458.1:58699595-58701725 GCF_000263155.2 Setaria italica
GAGAAGCTTTAAGGCCCAAAGCAGTACAGGCTCTAGAGCTCCCACTCCTCGGGATGGATCTATTTCATGCACCATCTGTGCTGCAGTAAGAATTGGCTGGTTGGGTTTCCTATCTGTCCGCAATTCAGTTCTCAGCTGGATTGCAGGCTGCTTTGGCAAACGACAACGGCCAACGCCGCCTTCTGAATTCAGTTGGATATCTGTAATGGGAAAGCCAATCCTTAATGAGGATGGTAAGTTCCACTAAACTTGCTTTTGTTTCCAGTTAACCCCATATTGATGTCGCTCTTAGATACATGGCTAATGACTGAACAAATGCGTTGCTTCTACGCGTCAGGAAGCTGCACAATTGCATCATGCACGATGTGCATCGAAGCACAACACAGGCTTGCTTTTGAGAGGGTAAATGGCAGAGGATCTTTTACTTTCAAAGCAAAGGTCCCTGCAGAACTTAAAAAGGCTTGCTCCAAGCGTGGAATTTGGAACCGCGAAGATGGGGCTGATATTCGTGAGATTCTGAAGGCGATTGCTCAAAAAGGCGGTGTGCTAACTGAACGCGTGCCTAATAATATCAAGCTACCAATAAGTGGTTATCATTGTTTGCATGATATCGGTGGCTTTCAGTTAATGAGGCTTATCTGTGCACATGGTCCCGTAATTGGAATACTATGGGCAGAACTTGATGATTATGACAGAGCCATTGGTGACATTGTTTATAGACGAACACCAATGGAGTATAGGTTTCCTAATTCTGGCGCCTACCATGCTGTTGTGTGCTTTGGCTACAAGTATGACCCTCAAAGGGAAGAACTGCACATACGAGTTATGGACAATCATGCTGAAGATGGTCCTCTCAGATGGATATCATTTGCAGCATTAGAGGAGTTTTACCTGCCTTTGATACCAGAACCTGTTGAACTTCATAAGTTACGCAGGAAGAAGAAAAGGGAAGAGCATAGTGTATCAGCCTATGTCACCCATAGTATGGTCACTTTGGAGAAGAAGCTCATGACGTGGATCAGATGCCGTGAGCTTGACAGGTTCTACAAGCCTAGGCAGCAAGATGTTTTTCTGCTGGACAATAAGTTGCGACATGGACCAGAGCACCGCCAGTCCCGGACAGCGACTTCTAACAAGAGGTAGAGAGCCTGACCAAGTCAAGACAAGGGAGGTAGCTGCAGTGGTGAGAAATCAGGTGAGAAGTGAGAACCCAAATCAACACACTGCTCGGGGAAACTGAGTCCGACTGCTGCCTGTGAGTATGATGAGCATTACTAAGTGAAAGAGGTAGATGGAGAATTAGGCATACACTGACGAGATAGATAGGCGTATACTTGTGTATACTTCTTCTGATGGCACAAACTGCTGGTGCCAATAGGATGATCTGTAGCTGCGCTGCTCCATTGTAAAGTCCCGACTTGGTACATTGATTCTTTTGTGAATTGTGATCACATTCTCTTAACTACTGCTTCCTGAGATAATTGATTCTTTTGTAAATTGTGATCACATTCTGTTAAGTACTAGCTTCTTGAGATAACTTTATTGTCTAACAGCTTGCTCTGTAACTCTGTTGAAGTAGTATAATGTTCATGCAGCTTAATACAGATCCCTGTTCGATCATAGTAGACTGCACTTTTCATGGCGTGGGTGGATTTCATTGCAGATACAAGAAATATATATACATACATACATATATATATATATACATATATATATATATATATGTATGTATGTATGTATGTATGTATGTATGTATGAAATCCACCCACGCCATGAAAAGTGCAGTCTACTATGATCGAACAGGGATCTGTATTAAGCTGCATGAACATTATACTACTTCAACAGAGTTACAGAGCAAGCTGTTAGACAATAGAGTTATCTCAAGAAGCTAGTACTTAACAGAATGTGATCACAATTTACAAAAGAATCAATTATCTCAGGAAGCAGTAGTTAAGAGAGTGTGATCACAATTCACAAAAGAATCAATGTACCAAGTCGGGACTTTACAATGGAGCAGCGCAGCTACAGATCATCCTATTGGCACCAGCAGTTTGTGCCATCAGAAGAAGTATACACAGTATACGCATATCTATCTCGTCAGTGTATGCCTAATTCTCCATCTACCTCTTT